>NW_023659652.1:18202-35702 GCF_015228065.2 Penaeus monodon
ATATCATATATATAACAATTATATATTATAGATATATATGTATATATATACATCATTTGTTTATATATATATATTATAGATATATATATATAGAATAATATACATATTTATATATATATGTGTGGGTGTGTGTGTGTGTGTGTGTGTTGTGTGTGTAGGTGTGTGGGGGGGGTCGTTATGTGGTGTGTGTGTGTGTGTCGTGTGTTGTGTGTGTGTGTGTGTGTGGGTGTGTGTGTGTGTGTATGATCTGTGTGCTCTGTGTGTTTGTGTGTATTTCGTGTGTATCTGGTGAGAGTATATATATGTATATATAATATTATATAATATATATATATATATATATACCAACACGGACACATTACACACACGCACACACACACACACCACATCACACCACACACACACACATAACACACACAAAAACACCCTCCCCCCGCCCCACCACCACCAAAAACCCCCCGCCACACACACACATTAACTCACACATAAACACCCACACACCAAAACACACACCACACACACAACACAAAACACACAACACACGTATATATAATATATATATATATATATATATAGACATCTTATATAATATATCATATATACGTAGATATATATATAATATATATATATATGTATATATGTTTCCCCCCATATATTATTTATATATTTCTATATACATATAATGTTTTATTATATATTAAACTATATACTATTACATATATATAGATCTAGATATATTACATATGTATATATATCTAGATATATATATATCTATATATATATATATAGACATTACTGTCTGTGTGGTGTGCGTGTTGTGTGTTCGTGTGCCTGTGGTGGTGCTTGTTTGTGTGTCTGTTTTGTTTTTGTGTGTTTGTATTTCTATATTTATATATATGTATAACTATAATATATATATATATACATACTATATATATATATATATATATATATAAAAGTGTGTGTGTGCGTGTGTGTATGTGTGTGTGTGATTATGTGTTTGTGTGTGTTTGTGTGTGTGGCTGTGTTTGTGTGTGTGTGTGTGGTGTATGTCTGTGTATATATATATACCTACATGATATAGATATCTATATATATTATTCTATATATATATATTATATAGATATTGTATAATTATATACACACACACACAACACACACACACATCACAGCAACACGCACACACACACCACACACACACAACACACACACCACACATGCACACACACACACAAACATACAACACACACAACACACACACAAACAAACACACACAAACACACACACACACAGTAATATCTATATATATAATACTATATATATATATATATATATATATACTATAGATTTATATTACTATTATATATATTCGTGTGTGTGTGTGTGTGTGTTTGTGTGTGTGTACACATATGTAATATGTATATATATACATACTACATATATATACATATATATTATATATATGTATATATATTTAGTATATATATATATATATATATATGTAAATATAATATATATATATATAATATATATTATAAATAATATATATATATTTATAAAATATATATATATAACTATATATTATATATTATTTATATATATTATAAGACTTATATATATATATATATTCTTATATATCTATATATTATTATATATTATATATCATATATATATATTATATACTATATATATAGTATCTATAGTTATATATATATAACCTTATATGTATAATACAAGACACATATAATATATATATATATATATATAATATATATATATATAATATATCTCACTACACACATATTTATATTATATATATATATCTATGTGTGTTGTGTGTAGGTACATTACACACACATCTATTCTATATACTAATATATATATATATATCTATATATATATATATAATATATATATATATTCATTACACAAACACCACACACACACACATTCACAACCATATATATATATATATATATATATATATATCTATATATATATATATACTATATATAATATATACTCTATATATAGAAACATACGAGCATATATACATATATATATTATATTATATATATATAAAATATATATGTGTGTAGTGTGTGCACGTGTTTGTGTGTCTGTGTGTGCGTGTGTGTGTGTAGGTGTGTGTGTAGTGGAATGTGTGGACACAGTCGATATATATATATATATATTATATATATATATATATATATATATATATATACTATATATATATATGTCATATATATATATATATATATATACATATATATTATAATATTTGTATTTCTTTGTGTGGGGATGTGGTATGCAGGTGTGATATGTATATAAATATATAATATAGATATATATATATATATATATATATAATATTATAATATATAGTATATATATATTTATATATGGTGTGGGTGTGTGTGTGTGTGTGTGTGTGTGTGTGTGTTATGTGTGTGTGTGTGTGTGTTGTGTGTTTTGTGTGTGGTGTGTGAGATGTATGAGTATGTGTGTGTGTGCGTGTGTGATTTGAGTGTGAGTGTGAGTGTGAGTGTGAGTGTGTATGTATGTATGTAAGTATATATGTATATATATATACATACATACAGACATACATACATTAAGAAGAAAAAAAATATTATATATATATATTTATATAATATATAATATATATACTATGTGCATGTATATATTTTATATATATACATATACGAGAATGATATATATATATATATATAAATTATATAGATATATATATATATTATAATCTATATATATATAATATATATAGTCATATATTACTATACTATTATATATATATAGATATATAACACATATAGGTATATATATAAATATATTTGTTATATATATATAATATTAATATACTATTATATATAATTATACTTTATTTTATATATATATATCATATATATCTATTATATATTATATTATATAAATCATCAAATGAATGGCAAAAAACGTCATTTTGGAGTGTAACTCTCAAAAGGCTATTAATTTCGCTAGATTTGCGAAGTTGTTCGACTTTTGGATTTTTTTTTTTTCTATATATGGAACAATCATGTCTATCATCCTTTATTATCATGATTATCATCAATTATTATCGTTCATCATCATTCATGATCAGCATTATCCTCAATGTCATCACGTTATCATCATTAGAAAGTATTATCATCATTATTGCAATTATCATTATTATTGCAACTTATTGTAGTTATTAAGATATATTTTCTCCCCACTATACTAATACAAAAACAATCTACAATAATAATAGTAATAAAATAATGATAACAAAAATACAACGTTTTATAATAATTATTTATATTATTTAAAAATAGTATCGTTTATTACACAGTAATTGGTTATAGTCATTATTTTTACAATTATACTACCAGCACTAAAATAATAATAATGATTAATAATAGCAATAATAATATTAATACAATATTATCAACCAATGCTAGTATATATTATCCTTATACTTATTCTAACTATTTTGTTATTATTACCAGTTATAATATATTTTGGCAATAATGCTAATAATCAAAAAATGATAATAATAATAATTAATCAATAATGAAATAATAATAAATATATAGTAATAATAATATAATAAATAATAATAATGATAATAATAATGATAATAATAATGATAATATAGTAATAATATACATAATTATCAAATGTTATCCAATCTCTTATTTCCAATAATACATAATAATAAAAAATAATAATAAATAATAATAATAATAATAATAATAATGATAATAATGATAATTATTATCATTATTACCCTAATAATTGCCAGAATCATCAAATGAATGGAAAAAAACTCATTTTGGAGTTTACTCTCAAAAGGCTATATTTCGCTAGATTTTGCCGCTTTCTCTACTTTTGGGATTTTATTTCATTTGCCTTTTTTATTATATGTGGAAACAAATCCTGTTATTATCATCATTATTATCATGATTATCATCATTATTATCGTTATTATCATCATTATCATCATTATCATAATATATCATCATTATTGAAATTATTATCATTATTATTGCAATTATTGGAGTTATAATATATATTTTTTCATCTATACTAATAACAACTACAATAATAATAGTAATAACAATAATAATAACAATAATAACGTTTTTATGAATAATTATTTATATCATTATTTTAATTAATATCATTATTACGTAATTATTACTGTTATAATAATTATTCTTACAATTATACTACCAGTAAAAATAAGAATAATGATAATAATAACAATAATAATATTACTAACAATATTATAACAATTAGTATTATTATGATTATACTTATTATTATTATTATTGCTACTATTACAGTTATAATATATTTTTTGGCAATAATACTAATAATTAAAGTAATAATAATAATAATAATAATAATAATAATAATAATAATAATAATAATAATAATAATATAATGATAATAATAATAATTAATATTAATAATCATCAAATGTTAACGAAATTCTCTTTATTCTCACTTTCATCATCATTATTGTCATGATTAATAGAATTCTGGTAATTATTATCATTATTATACTAATAATTGCCAGAATCATCAAATGAATGGACGAAACGTCCTTTTGGAGTCTCCTCTGAAAAGGCTATATTTCCCTAGATTTTGCCGGTTTTTCAACTTCTGGGATTTTTTTTCTTTTAACTTTTTTATTATATATGGACACAATTCCTGTTATTATCATCATTATTTTCATGATTACCATCATTATTATCGTTATCATTATCATTATCATCATTATCATCATTATCATCATTATCATCATCATTATCATTATTATTGCAATTATTAACATCATTATTGTAATTATTATCATTATTATTGCAATTATTCAGTTATAATATATATTTTTACATCTATACTAATAACAACTACAATAATAATAGTAATAACAATAATAATAACAATAATAATGTTAATAACAATATTATAACAATTAGTATTATTATAATTATACTTATTATTATTATTATTACTATTATTACAGTTATAATATATTTTTTGGCATTAATACTAATAATTAAAATAATAATAATAATAATAATAATAATAATAATAATAATAATAATAATAATAATAATAATGATAATAATGATAATAATAATGATAATAGTAATAATATCAATAATCATCAAATGTTATCCAAATTCTCTTTATTCTGACTTTTATCATCATTATTGTCATGATTAATAGAATTCTGGTAATTATTATCATTATTACCCTAATAATTGGCAGAATCATCAAATGAATGGAAAAAACGTAATTTTGGAGTCTACACTCAAAAAGCTATATTTAGCTAGATTTTCCCGCTTTTTCGACTTTTGGGATTTTTTTCTTTTACCTTTTTATTATATGTGGACACAATTCCTGTTATTATCATCATTATTATCATGATTATCATAATTATTATCGTTATCATCATCATCATCATTATCATCATTATCATCATCGTTATCTTCATTATTACAATTATTATCATTATTATTGCAATTATTGCAGTTATAATATATATTTTTACATCTATACTAATAACAACTACAATAATAATAGTAATAACAATAATAATAACAATAATAACATTTTTTTAATAATTATTTATATCATTATTTTAATTAATATCGTTATTACTGTAATTATTACTGTTATAATAATTATTTTTACAATTATACTACCAGTAAAAATAATAATAATGATAATAATAACAATAATAAAAATAATAATAATGTTATTAATGATAAAAGTAATGATAATAGTAATAATATCAATAATCATCAAATGTTATCCAAATTCTCTTTATTCTCAATTTTATCGTCATTATTGTCATGATTTAATCGAATTCTTGATAATTAGTATCATTATTAACCCTAATACTTTCAGAATCACAATTGAATGGAAAAAAACGTTATTTTGGATCTATAATCTCAAAAAGGCTATATTTCAATAGATTTTGCCGGTTTTTTGACCTTTGGAATTTTTTTTCTTTAACTTTTTTTAATTATATATGGACACAATTCCTGTTATTATCATCATTATCATCATCATTATTGCAATTATTATCATCATTACTGCAGTTATTAATCCATTATTATAACAATTATTGCAGTTATAATACATATTTTTAACATCTATTGTAATAACAACTACAAAAATAATATAACAAAATAATACCAATAATAGAACGTTTATAATAATATTTCTATCATTTTTAAATTGATATCGTTTTATTAACTGTAATTATTAGTATAATATTATTGTTTACAATTCTAACAATATTAAAAACATTAGTATTAGTATAATTATACTTATTATTATTATTATTATTGTTATTATTACAGTGATAATATATTTTTTGGCAATAATACTAATAATTAAAGTAATATCAATAATAATAATAATACAATACTATATAACAATGATAATAATCATAATAAATAAGTAAAAGAAATTAATAATAATAATAATAATAATGATATACTAATAAATAGTAATAATAATTATAAAATGTTATAATAATAAATGATTATAGTAATTATATCACATAATCATCAAATGTTTATCGAAATTCCTTTTATTGTCCACTTTTATCATTATATTGTCATGATTAAAAGATTTTGGTAATTATTATCATTATACTCTAATCATTGTCAGAATATCAAATGAATGGAAAAAACGTCATTTTGGAGTTTACTGTCAAAAGGCTATATTTCGCTAGATTTTGCCGCTTTTTTCGACTTTTTGGGATTTTATTTATTTGCCTTTTTTATTATATGGTGGAAAACAAATCCTGTTATTATCATTCATTATTATCATGATTCTCATCATTATTATCGTTATCATCACATTATCAATCTTATCGCTCATCATTAGCATCATTATTGCAATTATTATCATCATTATTGTGATTATTATCATTATTAATTGCAATTATTGCAGTTATTAATATATGTTTTTGCATATATACTATTAACTACAATAATATTATTAATAACAATAAAAAAACTATAAGAACGTTTTTATAATAATTATTTATATCATTATTTTAATTTAAAATCGTTTTTTACTGTAATTATTCTGTTATAATAATTATTTTTACAATTATACTATCAGAAAAAATAATGATAATGATAATAATAAAAATAATAATATAATAACAATATTATAACAATTAGTATTATCCTAATTATACTTATTATTATTATTATTGTTATATTACAGTTATAATATGTTTTTGGAAATAAATACTAATAATTAAAGTAATAATAATAATAATAATAATAATAATGATAATGATAATGATAATAATAAATTAATAATAATAATAATAAATAATAATATAATATAATAATAATAATAATAATAACAAAAAAATAATGATAATAATAATATTAAAAATGAAAAAAATGATAAAAATAATGATAAAGTAATAAAATTAATAATCACAAATGTTATCCAAATTCTCTTTATTCTCACTTTTATCTCATTATTTTCATGATTAATGGGAAATTTTGGTAATTATTATCATCATTACCGTAATAATGGCCAGAATCATCAAATGATGGAAAAAACTCATTTTGGAGTCTACTCTCAAAAGGCTATATTTTGCTAGATTTTGCCGCTTTTTTTTGACTTTTGGTATTTTTTTTCTTTTACCTTTTTTATTATATATGGACACAATTCCAGTTATTATCATCATTATTATCATGATTATCATCATTATTATCGTCATCATCATCATTATCATCATTATCATCATCATTATAATCATTATCATCATCATTATCATCATTATCACATCCTTTTCATCATTATTGCAATTAATATTATCTTTATTGCAATTATTATCATTATTATTGCAATTATTATCATAAAAAATTCAATAAGAATAACAATAATAATAATAATAATAACGCTTGTATAATAATTATTCATATCATTATTTTAATCAATATAGTTATTACTGTAATTATTACTGTTATAATAATTATTTTTACAAATATACTACCAGCAAAAATAATAATAATGATAATAATAACAATAATAATATTAATAACAATATTATAACAATTAGTATTATTATAATTATACTTATTATTATTATTATTGCTATTATTACAGTTATAATATATTTTTTGGCAATAAAACTAATAATTAAAGTAATAATAATAATAAAAATAATAATAATAATAATAATAATAATAATAATAATAATAATAATAATAATAATAATAATAATAATAAAAAATAATAATAATGATAATCATCATCATCATCATCATCATCATCATCATCATCATCATATGTTATCCAAATTCTCTTTATTCTCACTTTTATCATCATTATTGTCATGATTAATAGAATTCTGGTAATTATTATATTATTACAATAATAATTGCCGGAATCATCAAATGAATGGAAAAAAAGTCATTTTGGAGTTTACTCTCACAAGGCTATATTTCGCTGATTTTTTCCGCTTTTTCGACTTTCGGGTTTTTTTTTTTTTTTTACCTTTTTTATTACATATGGACAAAATTCTTGTTATTATCATCATTATTATCATGATTATTATCATTATTATCGTTATCATCATCATTATCATCATTATCATAATTATCATCATCTTTATCATCATTATTGCAATTATTATCATCATTATATCAATTATTATCATTATTATTGTAATTATTGCAGTTATAATATATATTTTTACATCTATACTAATAACAACTACAATAATAATAGTAAAAAATAATAATAACAATAATAAAAATTTTATAATAATTTTTATATCATTACTTTAATTAAAATCTTTATTACATTAATTATTACTATTATATAATTATTTTTTACAATTATACAACCAGTAAAAATAATAATAATGATAATAATAACAATAATAATATTACATTAATATTATAACAAATTTGTATTATTATAATTATACTTATTATTATTGCTATTATGATATATTTTTTGGCAATAATACTAATAATTAAATTTAATAATAAAAAAAAATAATAATAATGATTTTATTATTATCATTATTATTATTATTATTTTATTATTATTATTATTATTATTATTATTATTATTATTATTATTATTATAATAATAATAATAATATAATAGTAATAATATTGATAATCAGGAAATGTTATCCAAATTCTCTTTATTCTCACTTTTTCATCATTATTGTCATGATTAATAGAATTTTGATAATTATTATCATCATTACCCTAATAATTCGATAATCATCAAATGAATGGAAAAGGACTCATTTTGGAGTCTTCTCTCAAAAGGCTATATTTCGCTAGATTTTGCTGCTTTTTCAACTTTTGAGATTTTTTTCTTTTACATTTTTTTTATTATATATAGACACAATTTCCCGTTAAATTATCATTATTATTATCGTGATTTTCATTATTATTATCGTTATCATCATCATTATCATCATTATCATCAATGTCATCATCGTTATCATCATTATTGCAATTATTTTAATCATTATTGCAATTATTATCATAATTATTGCAATTATTGCAGTTATAATATATGGTTTTTTTCATCTTTACTAATAAGAACTACAATAATAGCAGTAATAACAATAATAATAACAATAATAAAATTTTTATAATAATTATTGATATCATTATTTTAATTAATATCATTATTACTGTAATTTTACTGTTATATAATTATTTTTTTCAATTATCTACCAGTAAAAGGGAATAATAATAATAATAATAACAATGATAATAACAATTTTATTATTATAATTATATTTATAATTATTATTATTCCTTTTATTAAAGTATAATATATTTTTTGGCAATAATACTAATAATTAAAGTAATAATAATGATAAAATAATAATAATAATAATAATAATATAAATAATAATGATAATATATATTTACATACATACATACTATATATATATATATATATATATATTATAATATGATATATATATAATATATATAATAAATATATATATAATTATACATACATATATATTTTTATATTATATATATATATATATATATATATTATATAATATATATATATATATTATAATATATATATACACACACACACACACACACAATATATCTATATATCTATATATCTATCTATCTATCTATCTATCTATCTATCTATCTATATATATACATATATATATATACATATATATATATATATATATATATATATATATTATATATATATATACATATATATACATATATATATATACATACATATACACATATTGTGTATAATATATATATATATATATATATATATATATATATATATATATATATATATATATATATATATATATATGTATATGTGTGTGTGTGGTGTGTATGTGTGTGTGTGTGTGTGTGTGTGTGTGTTGTTGTCTGGTGTGTGGGGGATTTAGTATATATATAATTTTGGGATAAATGTATATATTATAAATATAATATATATAGTATATATAATATAATATTAATATATATAAAATATATATAAAATTTTGGGGTGTGTGTGTGTGTTTTGTGTTATTTATGTATTATTTTATATATATATTATAATATTATATATATATATATATATATTATATATTTTATAATTATGGATATATATATAATTATATATTTATATACATATATTTTTAAAATATTTTATTGCAAAATATTACATAAAATGTTTAAAATTTTTTATTTGTAATATTTAAAAAATATATTATACATTTTATACACATTTTTATAAAATTCTTATATTAAACATTTAAATACATAAAATACATAATATATATATTTATATATTATATATTATAATATATATGTATATACATTAATAATATTTATATATATATATATATATATATTAGCAATATAAAAATATATTTAAAAAATTTTATATTAAAATTTTAATTTTATAAAATATAA
The DNA here is from genome assembly GCF_015228065.2 of Penaeus monodon. Lineage (NCBI taxonomy): Eukaryota > Metazoa > Arthropoda > Malacostraca > Decapoda > Penaeidae > Penaeus > Penaeus monodon. The sequence goes on from NW_023659652.1 coordinate 29,206, forward strand.
TAATTTTTATTTATATTATAAATTTGATAAAATAGAAATAGGGTAGATCAAAAAAAAACACCAAAAATATTTATATAATAATATTTTATATTTTATAATATATATATATATATATTTAAAATATATATTTTAAAATGTTATATATTTTTATATGTTTCATTATATGTATATATATAATGTATATTTTGTATAATTATGTATATATGATTTATATGTTTTTATTTAATTTTATATGCAATATAATATATATTATTATATAAAATATTATATAAAATTTATAAAATTGTTAAAATTAAAACATTTTTATGTTTTACATGTATATAAAGTATTGTATATATAGTACATATATTGTATGGGTTTTTATATATATATAATATATAATATTTATATATATATTATATATATTTTAAAATATGCATATATATGTTTTTTATATATGTATATATTTTAAAAATGTATTAAAGGGGGTATATATATTTTAAAATATAAAATATAATATTATATTAAATTTAAAAATATATATTTATAAAATTTTAAAATTTTTATATATATAAAATGTATATATATGTTTAATAATATAATATATATTTATATATATAATATATTTTATATAATATATTAAAATATGGATTTTAAAATATATATAGTATTATAGTATAATTTTATGTATATTTTTATGTTTTTATATGTATTATTGATATATTGTATATATACGTTTATAATATATATATTTATATTATATTTTTATATATAAAATATATTTGTGTGTGTGTGTGTGTGTGTGGTTTTGTGGGGTGTGTGTGTGTGTGTGTGTGTGTGTCTATTTATATAATATTTTATATATATAATATATATATATAAAATATTTTATATAAAATTTTATGATATATATATATATATATATATAATATATAAAATGTATGCATATATAATAAAAAATATATATATATTATAATTTTATATAATATAAAATATATATATATTATATTTTATATGTATATATATATTATATATCTATAATTTTATTTTATATATATATATATATACTAAAAACATATATACATATAATCATATATATACCTAATATACATATATATAATATTTTTACATATATTACATTTTATAAAAATGCATAATGTTCAATTTTAAAATACATAAATATATTATACAAAATTATATAAAATATATATTAAAATATTATATATATAAATATATATATATTATAATTATATATGTATATACATATATATATAATATACATAAATTTTTAAAATACATTACATAAAAATATAACCCATATATCATATATATACATATTATACATTAAAATAAAACATATATATAAATGCATATATGTACCTATATATATACATAAATTTTATATACATATATATAAATACATATATATATTTTATAAAAATATATATAATATAATTTTATATATTATATTTTATATATGTTTTATATATATATTTTATATATATATTATATATATATATATTGTAAAATATATACTTTTAAAATCATATATATACATGATATACTATATATCGGGTACATACAAATATTTCTTTTATAAAATATATTATATATATTAAAATATATAATAATATATAATTTAAAACATATATGATGTAATATATTATATATTTTTATATGTTTTTTCATACATTTTTTTTATTGTATATAAATGTATATTAAAGTATTGTAATATAATATATATATATATATATATATATATATATATACCCTATATATATATAAATATTTTTTATATATATATAAATATATATATATATATATAAAAAATAATTTTTTTATGTATATAATGTATATGTATTTATATTTATATGTATATATATGTATGTAAAATATATATTATATTTATATTTTATTATATATATATAAAATATATATATATTTATTTATTTATATGTTATATAAAAGTTTTAAATTTTTATATATATATAATGTAAAAATGTATATTTATAAAGTGTATATACATTTTGTACATATATGGGATTTTGTATTTTATATGGTTTTATATATTAATATATTAAAATATATAATATAAAATTTTATATATTAATATATATAATAAAGATGTATATGTATATATATGTATATAATGAATATGGGATATATGTAAAGAAAATGTATATTTTATGTATTTGCCTTAAAAACCCAACCCAAAAGTAAAAAAAACCTAAATCAAGCCAACCTAAACCAAATCTAAAAAATCACCCAAACCAAAACCCCCAAAACCAACCGAAACCCTTTCCCAAAACCCCAAACCCAAACTTTTAAACCCCAAAACCCAAACCCAAACCCAAAACCCAAAAAGTAACCCAAACGTAAACCAAAAAGAACCCAAACCCAAAACCCAAAACCCATCCTAAACATAACCCCAAAATTAACCCAAAAAAAATAACACCAAAAACCCAAAACCCAAAACTAAAAACAAACCTATCCTAAACCCCAACCCAAACCTAACCCAAACCCAAAAAAAAACCCCCAAACCCAAACCAAAACCCAAACCCAATCAAACTTAAACAAAACCTAACCTAAACCTAAAACCCTTTAAAATAACCCCCAAAAATAAACCCATTTTTCTAACTTAAATTTTAACCCAAACCTAACCAAACCTGCCAAAAAACCCACCCTAAATCTATCCCAAAAAACCCAACCCAAAAAAACCCCAACCTAAAAACCCAAAAAAACCCCCCCCTAAACCCAAACCTTTCCCCAAACCCAACAAAAACCTAAAAACAAACCTAACCCAAACCTAACCCAAAACCCAAACCCCAAAAACCCAAACCCAAAAACCCAACCCAAACCAACCTAAAACCCAACCCCAAACCAAACCCCAAAACCCAACCCAAGCCCCAAAACCGAAACCTAACCGAAACCCAACCCAAACCCAACGTAAACCCCAAACCCAAACCCAACCCCAAAACCCAAGGGCCCAAATTAACCCCAACCAACCCAAAACCCAACCCAATCCTAACCCAAAAAACCCACCTAAAACCTAACCGAAACATAACCCAAACCCAACTTTCCCCCAAAAATAACCCCAAATCTAAACCCAAAAGTACTTAAAAAAGAACCCAAACTTTAAACCCCAAAACCCGAGTCAAACCAAAAAACCAAACCTAACCCAAAAACCCAAACCCAAAAACCCAAAACCCCCAAAACCCAAACCCCAAAAAAAAACCTAAAAACCCAAGCCAAACCCAAACCCCCAAAACCAAAACCCCAAACCTAACCCAAACCTAAATTAAACCTGGGCCAAACCTAACCCTAACCTAAAAGCAAACCCAACCTAAACCTAACCCCAAAACCCAACCTAAACCGAAAAACCCCAAAACCCAATCCAAACCCAAAACCCAAACCTAAAACCCACAAAATAACCCAAACCTAAACCCAAACCCCAAAACAACCAAAAAAACCTTTAAACCCAAACCTAACCTAAACCTAACCCAAAAGGGAACCCAAAAACCAAAGTAAAAACCTTTAAACCCAAAACATAAATAAAAAATAAAACCCCCAAAACCCCCCCCCCAAAAAGTAACCCAAACCCCAAAAACCCAAAACCAACCTATACCCAACCCCCAAAATTTAAAAAATTTCCTAACCCAAACCTAACCCAAACCAAACCCCAAAACCCAAACCCAAAAAACCCAACGTAAAAACCCAACCCAAACCTAACCTAAACCTAAACCTAAAACCCCAAAAACCCAAAAAATAAAAAAAAAAAACCCAAACCTACCCCAAACCCAACCCCCAAAAATAACCTAAACCCCCAACCCAATCCCAACCGAAAAACCCCGGGAACCTTTAACCCCAAAAATAACCCAAACCTAAAACCCCCCCTTTAAACCCCAAAACCCAAGCACACCTAAAACCCAAAACCCAATTCCCAAAACTAAACCCAAAACCAACCCAAAAAGTAACCTAATCTTACCCAAACCTAACCCAAACCCCAAACCCCAAAAAATAACCCAAACCTAACCCAAACCTAACCCAAACCTAAACCCCAAACACAACCCAAACTAACCTAAACATAACCCCCAAATTTTAACCCAAACCTAACCCAAAAATTAAATTAACCTAAACCCCAAAAAAAGCCTAAAACCAAACTAAAAACCCACCCTTAACCCAACCTAAATTAACCTAAACCTATCCTAAACCTAACCCCCAAAAACCTTTAAACCACACCTAACCTAAAACCCATCCTAAAACCCAACCTAAATATAAACTTAAAAAATATCCTAAACCTATCCTTTAAACCAATCTTTTTTTTTATATCCTAAAAACCCCACCGTAACCTAGGGAGAAAACCCAAATTTTAAGGAAACCTTTTTTTTGCAAAAGTAACGTAACCCTATTTTATATATATATAATAATATATATATAATAATATATAATATATATTATATATATATACAAAATGTGTGTGTGGGGAGTGTGTGTTTTGTTTTGTGTGTGGTGTGGTTTGTGGTGTGGTTAAAATTACTTTTATTTATATATGTTAAAAATACACACACACCCCACGTGTGTTGTGTAATCTACATATATGTTAAAATACGGGCCGGGAAATTTTTAAATTTGTGAGAATATTCGTATATATATGTATATTATATATTTTATAATTATAAAAATATATAAAATATATTATGAATATGAAAACAGTACCTAATATGTAAAAATAACATAACAAAACATATATAATTTTTATATATATTTTATATATATAAAATATATATATATATATATATATAAAGCATAAGTAAATATTGTATAGATTTTAAAAATTGATATATAAAAAAATATAGGGATATAGATAGAAAAAATAAAAAAAGATTTGTAGATGGATATATATATAGTATAGTTAAATACCAAAAATTTACATTTTCTATTCCCTTTTCTACACCCATCTGTTTCTTTTTCTATCAACATATGTGGTTTGAAAATGTGTAATATATCCCAACGCACACACACCACACACACAGACACACACACACACACACACACACAACCCAACACACACACACCATATAATATAATTATAATATTATATATATATATTTATTATATATAATTATATATATTATAAATTTTTAAAAATGAATAATATTTACAACCCCACACACACCACAGAAACCAACACACACACAAAAAAAAGCATATAGTATATTATGTATATATATATATATCATATAATATACTATACTATCTATCTTTTATCTCTCTATTTTTCTATATATATTATATATATATTTATATATATAATATATAATATATATTATAATATATTAATGTATGTATTATATAGATAGGGATAGAAAATATATGGAATATATAGAATATTAGTTATAATGTAAAATATATATATTATATATATAGATATATATATATTATATATATTTATATATATGTGTGGTTTTTGTGTTTGCGTGTGTGTGTGTGTGTGTGTGTGTGGTGTGGGGGTATTTATTTTTTATTTAATCATATATATATATTTAAAAATATTAAAATTTTATATAATAACATATATAATATAATTTACAAATATTATATATTTAAAATTTATATATTTAATATATATTTGTACATATATTTTATAATTATTATTATATATATTATATTATTATTTGTGTGTGTGTTGTGTGTGTGTGTGTGTGTGTGTGTGTGTGTTGTGTGTGGTTTTGTGTATGTGTGTTGTTATGTTGTGTGTTTATTTGGTGTGTGTGTCTCTGCGTCACACACACACAAATTTTAAATATATTAAAATAATATAATTTTAAAATATATTTATATATTATGTATAATATATTATGTTTATATATTTTTATATATAAATAATATATTATATATATAATATATATATATTTATATTTTTTATATATGTGGTTTGTGGTGTGTGTGTGTGTGGTTGTTGGTGTGTGGTGTGTTTGTGCGTGTGGGGGTGTGTGGTGTGTGGTGTGTGTGGTGTTTGTGTGGTGTTTATTATGTTAAAAAGTATGTATAAAATACTATATATACATAAAAAATGTAAAAAATAGTATATATTACAAATTGTATCATACATACACACATACACACACAAAAACCACAACTACACCACCACACACGCACAAAAACACCAACACACACACACACACACACACACCACACACCCACACACAAACCCCCACACACACACCACACCACCACAACACAAAATAATATAAATTATATATTATATATTATTTATATTATGTTGTATATATATTTCATATAAAATAAATATATATATATACATATATTTCAATTTTGTATATATATGTATTATATACTACTTTTATACATAATACACACACACAAAACACAACACCCTCACCACACACAACACACCCCACAACACACACACACACACCACACACATAATTTTATATATATATTTTATAAAATATTATATATAATATATTATTATATATAATTATATATAATATATT
>NW_023659652.1:38202-43202 GCF_015228065.2 Penaeus monodon
CATATACATAAATAAAAAATATAGTATATAATATTTTTACATAATTTTTAAATATATATATATATATATAATATATTATAATACCACACAACATATACAAAAATAATAAATATGTATATATAATATATAAAATATATTATATATAACATTATGTTACTCAACACACCAAACAAACATTGACGCAAAAACGCACACACACACATATCTATTTATCTATTCTCTATCTATCTATATATTTTATATTGTAGTATTAGCTGAAATTAGTATATATGTAAAATTATGCATATAATACTATGTATATATGTTATTAATAATATATATAATATATTATATATATATATATATAATATTACAGATGAATATTAAATTATGTATATAAAGATAAATTTTTGTAAACATATATATGATATATTTTAAATATATATTATAATATATATAATATATATATTATATATGTTAATATTGTTATTTTATATATATATATATTTTAATATGTAATATATATGTAAGTTTTTTATATTCATTTTCCTATATATTATATATCTACAAATTTCCTTAATCAATATATATATATATATTATATTATTAATATATATATATATATAATATATATAATATATTTACAGTATAGACACACAAACACACACACATAGCACACACCCCCAACACACAAACAAAACACACACAACACACACACAAAACACACACACTCACACCACACCTATATATATATATATATATAATATATAATATATATTATAATATTATTATATAACACAATATGGATATATCATATATACAATTACATTTTTTTCACAGATGAAAAATACATATTTTATATATTAATAATATAAATATATATACTTATTATATTAATTATTATGTATATATGTATATAGCATATATATATGCTATATATCTTATGTATATATTATATGTATATATAAATTTATTATATATGTTAAGAAGTAATTATATGTATATTTAGTTAAATATTATATATATATAATATATATTATGTGTGTGTTGGGTGTGGTAGTGTGAGTGGTGTGATGTGTGTGGTTGTATGGGGGTTTTGTGTGTGTGTGTATGTGTCTTTTATTTCAAACCCAAAACCCTAACCAAACCTAACCCAAACCTAACCAAAACCAACCAAAACATACCCAAACGTAAACAAACCAAACCCAAATCTAACCCAAACCTCCCCAAAACCTAACCCAAATCTAACCCAAACTAACCAAAAAAACCTAACCCAAACCTACCCAAAACCTTCCCAAAACCAAACCAAAACCTAACGTAACCAAACCCTAAACCAAACCCCAAACCCAAAAACCCAAAAACAACCCAAACCCTAACCCAAAAAAACCCAAACATAAAAAAAAACCCTAACCTACCAAACCCCAAGCATTACCAAAACTCCCAAAAAACTTAACCTAAACCAAACCCCAAAAAACCTCCCCCAAAACGTAAACAAAACGAAACCCAAAACCCCCAGGGAAAACCTAATCAAAACCAAACCCCAAACCTATCCAAAACCAAACCCAAAACCTAACCAAAAACCAAACACAAACCTAACCAAAACCCTAACCCAAACCTAACCAAACCAAACAACATAACCAAAACCAAACCCAAAACCAAACTCAAATGAAACCAAAAACCAACCGAAACCTCCCCAAAACCTAACCCCAAACCCCTAACCCAAATCTAACCGAAACCTAACCCAAACCTACCAAAAACAAAACAAAACCAAACCCAAAAACCTAACCAAAACCTAAATAAAATTAAAACCAAAGCAAAAACCCAGCCCTCCCCCCAAAACCTAACCCAAACCTAATCCAAACCTAACCTAAACATACCCCAAATTAAACCCCAAACCCCTAACCAAACCCTAACCAAAGCCAACCCAAACCAAACCCCAAAACCTAAACCAAACCTCCTAAATTATCCTAAAAAAAAAACCTAAACCTAACCAAAACCCATCCTAAACCTAACCAAAACCTAACATACCCCTAACCAAACCTATCCAAAACCCAAACCAAAAAAACTATCCTAAACTATCCTAAACGTCCCCCAAAACCCCCTATTTTAAAAACATAACCAAAACCAAACCTTAATATAAAATAAAGCAATCCTAAAGGTATCCTTTTTTTTGGCAAACGTAATGAAACCCAATAATTAATATATTATTATTAATATATAATATATAAAAATATTAATAATATATATAATAAAATATGTGGTTGTGTGTGTGGTGTGAGTGTGTGTGTGGTGTGGTGTGGTGATTTTTTTGTGTGTGTTGTATCTAATTTTTTATATACGGGGCCCCATAGTATATGTTATAATGTATATACTTTTTTTAATAGTATATTAATTTATATATTATATTACATATATAGTATGCATGCTTTTATATATATATATATATATATATATATATAAAAAAAATATAGATATTTATGTCTCAACACTCTATTATATATATAATATATAAAAACAAACCCAAACCTAACCAAACCTAAACCCAAAATAACAAAAACATAACCAAAACAAAACCAAAACCAAACCCCAAAACCTAACCCAAACGTAACCTAAACGTAACCCAAACCAACGGAAACCTAACCTAAACCTAACCCAAACCTAACCTAAACCAAACCCAAAACCTAAACAAAACCAAACCCCAAACCCCAACCAAAACCTAAACACAAACAAACCTAAATCTAACCAACCAACCCAAAACCAAACCCCAAAACCGTAACTTAAACCAAACCCCAAACGAACTTAAACCAAAAACCCAAACCAAACCTAAACCTAACACAAACCAAATCCAAAACCAACCTAAACCCTAACCTAAACCTAACCAAAACCAAACCAAAACCTAACCAAACCTAACTCAATGAAACCCCAAACCTAACCCAACCTCAGTAACCAACCAAAATCAAAAACCCTAATACAAAACTAACCTAATCCTAACCTAAAACTAAACCCAAACCTAACCCTAACCTAACCTAAACTTAAAAAAATCAACCCAAAGCAATCCAAACCTAAACCAACCAAACCGAAACCTAATCCTCCCAAAACCTAATCCTAACCTAAACCAAAACCCAAAACCTAACCAAAACCTAACCCAAACCCCAAACCCCAAACCCTAACCTAAACCTAACCCAAATCTAACCAAAAACCTAACCGAAACCTAACCTAAAACCATCCAAACCTAACCTAAACAATCCAAAACCTATCCTAAACCTATCCAAAAACATAACCAAACCTAACTTTAGTATAACAAAAACCAAAACCTAAAGGTTCCTTCTTTTTGCAAAGTAACGTAACCTAATTTTTAATATAATTGTGAGTGTGTTGTGTGTGTGTTTGTGTGTGGTGAGTTTGTAGTGTGTGTGTGTGTTGTGTTTTGTGATCTACATTATGTATATACGGGCTCGATATATAATATATTATATAATATATATTATATAAATAATATATATAATATATATGGCGTTGCCACTGGGTGTCAAACCCAGCTCAAGTCAGTACCGGGAAAATAGGATGGGGACTCGAAAAAAAAAAAACCCCGGGGGGAAAGGCAAGGGGAAAAACCAACGCTCTAAATTTTCTAAAAAAAAATTTATGGAAGCCCTGACTAAAGGCCGCGGGGGCCCGATGGTTAGAGCGTCGGCCCAAAACTGCCGACGGCATCTGAATTGAGGTTCGAGTTTACCGACCGCCGCGTTTTTTCCCTTGGGTAAGGAACTTCCCTTGATTTCCTACCTAGCCACGGGTGACCAAACCACACAAGCAGTGCGGGGCCAAGCCCCGGAAAAGTAGAGAGAATTTTTACCTAAAACGGGGAAAACCGGGGGATCTCCGTGGAAAGGAATGGGGACCCTACCACGACTCCCCAAGAGCATCCAAACATGAAAACACAATTAAAGGGCATGCGTGACCTCGGGGGCTCAACATGAAAACCCATCGTTAAAAACAGTAATAATTACGTATAACGATATTAAATTTAAAAAATGAATAAATAATTATTTAAAAAGTTTTTTATTTTTTAGTATTTTGTTATTTTACATTTTTTTTTTTAGTGTTATTAGTATAGTTGTAAAAATTATTTTAACTGCAAAAATTGCAATAATAAAGATAATTTCATTAATGATGATAATAATTGCAAAAATAATATGGGTAAAGATGATAAAGATAATAATGATGATGATAACGATAATAATGAAGTAATCATGATAAAATGATGATAATAACGGGAAAGGTGTCCATTATAATAAAAAGGGGAAAAGAAAAAATCCAAAAAGTCGAAAAGCGGGAAAAATCTAGCGCCCCTTTCGAGACTCTACCCCAAAATCACGTTTTTTTTTTTTCCCTTTATTTGATGATTCTGGCAATTTTAGGGTAAAAATGAAAAATTACCAGAATTCATTAATCATGACAATAATGAAAGATGAAAAAATGAGAATAAAGAGAATTTGGATAAAAATTTGATGATCATTAATATTATTCAATTACATTATTATTTTTATTATTTTTATTATTATTATTTTTATTATTAATTTATTGCTTTAATTATTTTATTTTGCCAAAACATATCAAACCTGTAATAATAACAAAATAATAATAATAAGTTAATAATAAAAATAAACGTTTTAAAAATTGTTATTAAAAATTTATGCTATTTTATCATTATTATTACTTTTTTTGGGATTTAATTTTAAAAATAAATTTTTTAACGTAATAATTACCGTAATAACGCTATTAAAAAAAAAAGTGATATAAACTTATTATAAACACGTTTTATTTCTATTTCTTTTTATTATTTTTATTATTGACTGTTTAGTATAGTTTTTAAAAAAAATATATTATAAAATGCAAAATTGCAATGTAATGATAATAATTGCAATAATGTGAAAAATTGCAATAATGAGATAAGATGATGGAATATGATAATGATATGATGATGATGAAAACCCTAATAATGATGAAAACAGATAAAA
>NW_023659652.1:50702-53202 GCF_015228065.2 Penaeus monodon
GGCAAGGACGTTGAATTTAGAAAAAGTTTTACATACCTTTGGTGCGTAGTCAATTTTTGGGTTTTTCGGGACCAAAGATGTAGAGGGATTGGCCTGGCAACAGGGGCTGAATCGATCAACAAGAGCATTTGGAGATGTCGGGGTACTATGCAAAAAGGGACCAAGTGCGTGTCTTAAAGGCCCTTTGATCTGCCAGTTTGCTCTATGGAAAGCAAAACTGGACGCATCCGTGGTCTTGGAGTCTCCCCTTTGATGCTTTTTAAAAAGTCCCTTTGCTGGATCAGGGGTACATTGCGGACCGCGTGTCCAACGGCGGTTTCACCGTGGACTGGCATGGACCTGTTCTTGCATAAACCGGGATCGCCAACTCAGGCTATATGGGGCACCATCTCGATTTCCCGTGGACGACCCCGCCCCCCAGGGTTTTCTTCCCGCGAGACAACCCTGGGTGGAGGAGACCTAATATATATATATAATATATATACTGTCCGGGTAGACAAAAAACTGCACCCCGGGGTTTCCCTTTAACAAACCAAAAACCAACCCCAAAACCCAACCAAACCTAATCCAAGCTAACCCAAACGAACCCAAAAACCCCAACCCCAAAACCCAACCCCAAAACCTTTCCCAAACCCAAACCCCAACCTAACCCAAAACCCAACCTATACCTAACCCAAAAACCCAAATCAAAACCCAACGTAAACCTAACCCAAACCTAAACCCCAAAACCTAAAAAAACCTAACCAAACCTAAACCCAAACGAACCCCCAAAACCAACCAACTAATCCAAAATTTAAAATTTAACCCAAACCTAAACCCAAAAAGTAAACCCCAATCTTTCCCAAACGTAACCTTAACCAACCCAAAAAAATAACCTTAACCACCTAACCAACACAAACCTAAACCCAAACCTAAACCAAACCCAACCTATACCCACCTAAAACCTAACCCCCAAACCCCAAACCCAACCTAAACCCAAACCTAACCCAAAAACTAACCCAAACCTAACCCAACCTAACTAAACCTAACCCAAACCTAACCACACCCAAAATAACTTTTTCCCAAACCAACCTAAACCTTCTTTAAAACCAAAACCAAAATAACCTAAACCTCACCGTAACCTAGCAGAAAAACCTAAAAATAAGGTTTCCCTTTTCTTTTTGCAAACGTAACGTAACTAAATATATTAAATATATATATATATAATATAATTTATATATATATATATATATAGGAGTGTTGTGTGTGTGTGTGGTTAGTTGTGTGTGTGAGGAGGTGTGTGTGTGTGTGTGTGTGTGTGTGTGTGTGTGAGTTTGTGTGTGGTGGTGTGTGGGTGGGTGTGTGTATATCTAAAATATTTATATCGGGCTCTATATGTATAGTATTAAAATTTATATACTTTAACACCACACACAACACACAACACAAAACACACTATATAAAAAATTAATATATATATTATAATTATATTTTTTAAAAATATATATATGATATTAATAAATATATTTTTATATATATATATTATATACTATATATAGTATATATATTAATATATATTATATATATTATTATATACATAAGAATATATTGTATAGATTGATAATATTATATATATATAATATATATATATTATATAATTTTATATATATATATAAACATATATAATAATATGAAAATTTGATAAAAAAGTACTACAATCAAATAAATTTTTTTTTAACGGTAGGTTCATGTCGAGCGCCGGGTCACAGCATGATACTTAATTGTAGTTTTCATGTTGTGATACCTTGGAGTGGTAGGGTAGGGTCCCCCGTTTCCCTTTTCCACGGAGAGTGCCGGTGTTACTTTTTTTTGGGAATCTTCTCTCTATTTTTTTCCGGGGCCCGGGGCCAGCACTGACCCGGGCTGGCCTGGCCCCCCCGTGGCTAGGCAGGCAATCGAGGTGAAGTTCCCTGCCCAAAGGGGAAACAAAAGCGCCGGCCGGTGACTCGAACCCTCGAAAAATCGATTGCCGTCGGCAGCTTAGTCCCCACGCTCTAACCATTCGGCCACCGCGTCATGTAAAAAAAACATTAAAATATATATTATATATATATATATATATTTTATATATATATATATATATATATAAAATATAATATATATATTATAATATATATATATACATAAGAATATTATCATAGATTTATTATTTATATATAGGTAATAGATAGTAAATAGATATATGATAGATGGGTATAGATATGATTTAATTAAAAAAACCCACATTACTATTATTCCTTATCTACTACCCATCTGTTTCTTTTTTTATACATAATATGTGTTTGAAAAAGTGTAATATACAAGCACACACACACAAAAACAAAAAACACCAGGGAAAACCACACCACACACACACACCACACAACACCTATATTATATATATATATAATAATAAAAATATATATAATTTAAATATTATATATATATTTTTATAGATAAATTATATTTTACACACACACAC
>NW_023659652.1:60702-70774 GCF_015228065.2 Penaeus monodon
TAATGATGATAATGATGATGATAATGATGTAATGAGATAATGATGATGATAACGATAATGATGATGATAATCATGATAATAATGATGATAATAACAGGAATTGTGTCCATATATAATAAAAAAAGGTAAAAGAAAAAAAATCCCCAAAAAAACGAAAAAAGCGGCAAAAAACTAACGAAATATAGCCTTTTGAGAGTAGACTCCAAAAAAGACGTTTTTTCCATTCATTGATGATTCTGGCAATTATTAGGGTAATAATGATAATAATTACCAGAATTCTATTTAAACATGACAAAATGATGATAAAAGTTAGAATAAAGAGAATTTGGATAAATTTGATGATTATTTAATATTTTTACTATTATCATTATAATCATCATTATTATCATTATTATTATTTTATTATTATTATTATTATTATTTATTATTATTATTTTTATTATTATTATTATCATTATTATTATTACTTTTAAATTATTAGTATTATTGCCAAAAAATATATTATAACTGTAATAATAACAATAATAATAATAATAATAAGTATAATTATAATAATACTAAATTTTTATAATATTGTTTTTAATATATTATGTTATTATTATTATTATTATTTTTTCTGTTAGTATAATTGTAAAAATAAAATTTTTAAACAGTAAACAATTACAGTAGTAAAAATATTTAAATTTAAAAAATGTATAAATAATGATTTAGAAAAAAGTTTTATTGTTATTTTATTTTTATTTCTTTATTTTTTGAGTTTTTTTATTAGATGTAAAATTTTTATTATAATGCAATAATGCAATAATAATGATAAAATTGCAATAAGATGTAATAATTGCAAAAATGATGTAATAATTGCAATAATGATGTAATGATGATGATAATGATGATAATGGATAAGATGATGATAACGATAAAAAATGAGAAATCATGATAATAATGATGATAATAACAGGGAATTTTGTCCCTATAAATAAAAAAAAGGAAAAAAAAAAAAATCCCAAAAGTCGAATAAAACGGGAAAATCTAGCGAAATATAGCCTTTTGGAGTGACTCCAAAAAACACGTTTTTTTTCCCTTCATTGATGATTCTGGCAATATTTGGGGAATAAGATAAAATTACAAAAATTCTATTAATCTGACAATAATGATAAAAGTGTGAATAAAAAGAATTTTGGGTAACTTTATGATTATTGATATATTATTATTTTCATTATTCATCATTATTATCATCATTTTATTATTATTATTTTTTATTTAAATTTTTATTTTATATTATTATTATTATTTTTATTATATTATATTTTTTATTACTTTAAGTATTAGTATTTTTCCAAAAAAAAATATTTAAAATTTTAATAAAAACAATAATGATAAAAATAAGTATAATTTTAATAATACTAATTTTTATAAAAATTTATATTAATATTGTTATTGTTATTATTATATTTTTATAATTTTTTTGGTAGATAATTTAAAAAAAAATTTTTTATAACAGTAATAAATTTCAGTAAAAACGATATTAATTGAAATAAAGATAAAATAAGATTATAGAAACGTTATTAGTTTTTATATTGATTACATTATTATTGTAGTTGTTTTTTAGATAGAGTAAAATTTTAATTATAAATGAATAATTGCAAAATAATGATAATAATTTCAATAATGTGATAATAATTGCAATAATTATGATAACGATGATAATGATGATGATAACGAAATAAGATGATAATCATGATATAAAGATGATAATAACAGGAATTTTGTCCATACATAATAAAAAAAAAAAAGGGGAAAAAAAAAAAAATCCCCAAAAACGAAAAAACGGGAAAATCTAGCGAAATATAGCCTTTTTAGGTAGATCCAAAATACGTTTTTTTCCATTAATTTTAAGATTTGGCAATTTTTAGGGTTTAAAATGATAAAAATTACCGAATTATTAATCATGACAATGATGATGATTTTAAAAATGAGAATAAAGAGAATTAGGATAACATTTTATGATATTAATATTTTTATATTTTCATTATTATTCATTATTTTATTATTATTATTATTATTATTATTTTTTATTATATTATTATCATTATTTATTTCTTTAATTTTAGTATTAATTGCCAAAAAAAAAAATTATAAATGTAAAAAAAAACAATAATAATAATAATAAGTATAATTATAATAATACTAATTTTTATAATTTGTTATTAAATTATTATTGTTATTATTACATTATTTTTATTTTTGCTGGTAGTATAATTCTAAAAATAATTTTTACAAAAGGGAAAAATTACAGTAATAACGATATTAATTGAAATAAAGATATAAATAATATTATAGAAACGTATTATTTTTATTTTTATTTTTTTACTATTTTTTGAGTTGTTATTTGTAGATTAAAATTATATATTAAACGAAAATTGCAAAAATAATGATAATAATTGCAAAAAGATGAAATAATTGCAATAAAGATGAAATGTGATGATAATGAGATAATGATGAAAGATGATGATAAAAGATAAAAATGTGATAATCATGATAATAAAGATGATAATAAAGGAATTGGTCATAATAAAAAAAAAAAAATTAAAAAAAAAAAAAATCCCAAAAGCGAAAAAGCGGCAAAATCTAGCGAAAAAGCCTTTTTAGAGAAGACTCCAAAAACGTTTTTTCCATTCATTTTTAGATTCTGGGAATTATTGGGGTAATATGATAATAATTTACCAGAATTCTATTAAAACATGACAATAATGATGATAAAATGAGAATAAAGAGAATTTTGGGTAAAAATTTGATGTTATTAATATTTTTAATATTTCATTTTTATCATCATTTTTATCATTATTATTTTTTTTTATATTAATAATATTATTATTATTATTTTTATTATTATTAAACATTTTTATTATTTTTATTATCATTATTATTATTTTTTAATTATTAGTATTTGCCAAAAAAATATTTTAAGAATAATAACAATAATAATAATTTAAAAAATATACATTATAATAATACTAATTTTATAATATTGTTTTTAAAATTTTTATTGTTTTTATTATCTTATTTTTTTTTACTGGTAGATCATTTTAAAAATAAATTTTTATAAAAGTAATAATTACGTAATAAAAAAGTTTTTTAATTGAAAAATGACAAAAAGATGATTTTAAAAAACGTTTTTTATTGTTATTTTTATTTATTACTATTTTTATTTTAGTTGTTATTAGATAGATGTAAAAAAAAATATATTTAACTGCATTTTAAATTTAATAATAATGATAGAATTTCAAAAATGATGATAATAATTTCAATATGATGATAATGTGATGTAATGTATAATGGGAAATGATGATGATAAGTAAAATGTGAAATCATATAATAATGGACACTAATAGGAAAATTTTGTCCATATATAATAAAAAAAAAAGGTAAAAGAAAAAAATCCCAAAAGCGAAAAAGCGGCAAAAAAACTAGGAAATATAGCCTTTGAGAGTAGGGGCCCAAAATGACGTTTTTTTCCCTTTTATTGTGTTGGGCAATTTTTAGGGAATAATGATAAAATTTCTAAAAATTTTATTAATATGAAATAATGATGATAAAAATGAG
Source organism: Penaeus monodon (assembly GCF_015228065.2). Taxonomy (NCBI): domain Eukaryota; kingdom Metazoa; phylum Arthropoda; class Malacostraca; order Decapoda; family Penaeidae; genus Penaeus; species Penaeus monodon. The sequence continues at coordinate 64,303 of NW_023659652.1, forward strand.
AATAAAGAGAATTTTGGGAAAAATTTTATGATTTTTAAATTTTATATTTTCATTTTTATCATCATTATTTCATTATAATTTTTTTATTTCATTTCATTATTATTATTACTTATTTATTTTTTTAATATTATTATTTTATTATTGTTATATTATTATTATCATTATTACTGTTCATTATTATTATTTTATTTTTATTATTATTTTCATTATTTTTTACTTTAATTTTTTATATTTTTGCCAAAAAAATTTTTATAAAATGTAAAAAAACAATAATAATAAAAAAAGTATAATTTAATAATACTAATTTTTATAAATGTATTATATTTTTATTGTTTTTATTTTCATTATTTTTATTTTTAAGGAGTATAATGTAAAAAAAATTATAAAAAATAATATAATTTTAAAAAAGTAATAATTACAGTAAAACGATATTAATTGAAAAAAATGATTAAAAAAATGATTATAGAAATTTTTATTGTTTTTTGTTTTTTATTTATTATTGAGTTGTTATTAGTAAGTTAAAAAATTTTAAATTATAACTGCAATAAGCAATAATAATGATAATAATTGCAATAAAGATGATAATAATTGCAATAAGATTTTAATTTCAATAATGATATAAAATGATGAAACGAAATAAGATGTAATCATGAAATAATGAATAAAAACAGGAATTGTGTCCATATATAAAAAAAAAAAAGGGAAAAGAAAAAAATTCCAAAAGTCGAAAAAGCGGCCCAAAAACTAGCGAAATATAAGCTTTTTAGAGTAGATCCAAAAGGGCGTTTTTTCCATTCATTTGTATTTTGGCAATTATTTGGGAATAAGCTAATAATTACAGAATTCATTTAAACTGACAATAATGATGTAAAAATGAGAAAAAGAGAATTTGGAGACATTTGAGATATTAAATTTTTACTATTATCATTATTATCACATTTTATCATTATATTTTTATTTATTATTAAATTTTTATATTATTTTATCATTATTATTATTATTTTTAACATTTTTATTATTTTTTTAATTATTAGTATTATTGCCAAAAAAAAAATTAAAAATGTAAAAATAAAAATAAAAATAATAATAAATATAATTATAAAATACTAATTTTTATAATATTGTTATAATATTATTATTGTATTTTTATCATTATTATATTTTTAATGTAGATAATTTCAAAAATAAATTTAACAGTAATAATTCCCCGTAAATAACGAATTAATTTAAATAATGAATAAAAAATGATTATAGAAACGTTATTATTTTTATTATTATTGTTTTTACTATTATTTTTGTAGTTTTATTAGTATAGATGTAAATTACATATTATAACGCAATAAGCAATAAAAATAATAATGGGGAATAATGATGATAAAAAATTGAATAATGATGATAATGATGATAATTATGATAATGATGTGAAAAAGATAATAATGATGATAATATAAAATAAGATGAAATAAAAAGGAATTTGTCCCTAAAATAAAAAAGGAAAAGAAAAAAAACCCCCAAAAGTCGAAAAAGCGGCAAAATCTAGCGAAATATAGCCTTTTTGGGGTGACCCAAAATGACGTTTTTTCCTTCATTTCAGATTCTGGTAATTTTAGGGTAATAAGATAATAATTACCAGAATTTATTAATCATGCAATAAGATGATAAAAGTGGAATAAAGAGAATTGGATAACATTTGATGTTTTTAATATTTTTATAATCATTTTACATCATTATTATAATTATTATTATTATTATTTAAATTTTTAAAATTTTTATTATATTTTTACTATTTTTTATAATTATTATTATATTATTTTTATTATTTATTATCATTATTATTATTACTTTTAATTATTAGTATTATTTCCAAAAAAAATATTAACGTAAAAAAACAATAATAATAATAAAAGATAATTTTAATAATACTAATTGTTTTAATATTGTTATAATTTTATTGTTATTATTATCATTATTATTATTTTTAAAGTAGTATAATTGTAAAAAAAAAATTTTTATGGGCAATAAAATTTCGTAATAACGATATTAATGAAATAAAGAATAAATAAGATTATAGAAACGTGTTTTTGTTATTTTATTTTTATACTATTATTATTTTGTTGTTTTTAGGGATAGATGTAAAAAATATATTATAACCTGCAATAATTGCAATAATAATGATAATAATTGCAATAATGATGATAAAAATTGCAATAAAGAGATAATGATGATGATAATGATGATAATGATGTGATAAGATAATAATGATTAAACATGATAAAATGATGATAATAACAGGAATTGGTCCCAAAATAAAAAAGAAGGGAAAAGAAAAAAAAAACCCAAAAGTCGAAAAAGCGGAAAATCAGCGAAATTAGCCTTTTTAGAGTAGACTCCAAAAATTGAGTTTTTTTCCATTTATTTGATGATGCTGGGAATTTTTAGGGTAATAATGATAAAAATACCAGAATTTATTTAAACATGACAATAATGATGATAAAAGTGAGAATAAAGAGAATTTGGATAACATTTTATGATAATAATATTTTTACTATTATCCTTTTATCATCATTATTACATTTTTTATATATTATTATTTTTTATTATTATATTATTATTATTATTATCATTATCTTATTATTACATTTTTTCATTATTATTATATATTTTTTTTACTTAATTATTTGTATTATTGCCAAAAAAATATATTTAATGTAATAAAACAATAATAATAATAAAAGTTAATTTTAAAAAAAAACAAATGTTATAAATTGTTATTAATATATTTTTGTTTTTATATCATTTATTATTTTACGGGAGTATAATGAAAAATAAATTTTTAAACAGTAAAATTAAAAATAACGTTTAATTTAAATAATGATATAGATAATGATTAAGAAACTTATATTGTTATTTTTTTTGTTATTACTATTATTATTGTAGTTTTTATTAGAAGATGTAAAATTAAAATTATAATTCAAATAAATCAAAAAATGATAATAATTGCATAATGAGATAATAAAGAATAATGATGATAAGGGGTGATGAAAAAAGATGTAAGATGATAATGATGATGATAACGATAATAATGAGAAATCATGAAATAATGAGATAATAAAAAGGGAATTGGTCCATTATAAAAAAAATAAGGTAAAAAAAAAAAAATCCCAAAAATCGAAAAAAAGGGAAAAAACTGCGAAAAATAGCCCCTTTTGAGAGTAGACCCAAAAAGAGGTTTTTTCCCTTTATTTGATGATTTAGGCAATTTTAGGGTAATAATGATAATAATTACCCGAATTCATTAATCTGGGCAATGTGATGATAAAAGGAGAATAAAGAGAATTTGGAACATTGATGATTATTAAAATTATTATATTATCATTATACATCATTATTCCCTTATTATTATTATTATTATTATATTATTATTATTTATTTTTATATTTTTATTCATTATTATTTTATTTTTATATTTTTTATTATTATTTTATTTTTATCATTATTATTATTTCTTTAATATTAGTATTATTTCCAAATAAAATATTATAACTGAAAAAATAACAAAAATAAAAATAAAAGTATAATTATAATAATAAATTGTTATAATATTGTTTTTAATTTATTTTTGTTATTTTATCATTATTTTATTTTTTCTAGTAGTATAATCTAAAAAAAATTATTATAACAGTAATTTAATTTCAGAATAACGAAATTTAAATTTAATAATGAATAAATAATGATTTAGAAGCGTTATTATGTTATTATTATTGTTTTACATTATTATTGTTTGTATTAGTTGATGTAAAATTTTATATTTTAAAATGCAATAATTCAATAATAATGATAAAATTTCAAAATGATGATAATAAATTTCAATAATGATGATAATGATGATGATAATGATGATAATGATGAAATGAGAGAAACGATAATAATGTGATAATCATGATAATAATGATGATAATAACGGAATTTGTCCATATATAAATTTTAAAAAAAAGGGAAAAAAAAAAACCCAAAAAATCGAAAAAACGGGAAAATCTAGCGAAATATACCTTTGAGGTAGAATCCAAAAAATGGCGTTTTTTCCATTATTTGAGATTCTGGCAATCATTAGGGTAATAATGATAAAAAATTACCAGAATTCATTTAACAGCAATAATGAAAATAAAAGTGAGAATGAAGAGAATTTGGATAAAAAATTTGATGATTATCAATATATTACTATTTCATTATTTTTCATTTTTTATTATTATTATTATTATTTTTTTATTATTTATTTTTATTAATATTATTTTTATTTTATTACATATTATTATTTCTTAATTTTTATATTTTTTGCCAAAAAAATATTAAAACGTAAAAATAACAAAAATAATAATAATAAGTATGTTTTAATAATACTAATTATTATAAATTTTATAATATTTTTAGTTTTTATTATCATTTTTTATTATTTTTATGTAGTTAATTGTAAAAAAAATATTTTAAAAAGTAAAATTCAGTAATAACGATTTAATTGAAATAAAGATAAAAAAGATTATAGAAAAAAGTTTTTTTATTATTTTTTATTTTTTACTTTATTATTATAGCGTTTTAGTATAGGTAAAAATTTTATATTATAACTGCAATAATTTCAATAATAATGATAAAAAGCAATAATGATGATAATAAATTCAATAAGATGAAAGAGATGATAATGATGAAATGAGATAATGATGTGATAATGAAATAATGATGGGTAATATGTAATAATGATGAAATAAACAGGAATTTTGTCCATATAAAATAAAAAAAGGTAAAAAAAAAAAAATCCCAAAAGTCGAAAAGCGGCAAAAAACAGCGAATTTAACCTTTGAGAGTAGCCCCCCCAAAAAGAGTTTTTTCATTTTTTTGATGTTCTGGCAATTATTAGGTAATAATAATAATAATTACCCGAATTCATTAATCATGACAATAATGTGATAAAAAGGAGAATAAAGGAATTTGAAAACATTTTTATGTTTTTAAATTTTTATATTATCTTATATCATCATTTTTCATTATTTATTATTTTTTTTATTTTTTATTATTAATTATTATTATTATTATATCATATTATTATTTTCATTTTTCATTATTATTATTACTTTAATTATTTGTATTATTGCCAAAAAATATATCATAACTGTAACAATAATAATAAAAGTAAATTATAATAATATAATTTTTAAATATTTTTATTAATATTATTATTTTATTATATCAATTATTATTTTTACTGGTGTATAATTAAAAATAATTTTTAAACGTAATAATTTCTAATAACGATATTTAAATTTAAATAATGTAAAATAATGATTATAGAAACGTATTATTGTTATTTTATTTTTTTACTATATTATTTAGTTGTTATTGTATAGATGTAAAAAAATTAAAAATTTTTAACTGCCCAAAAATTGCAAAATAATGATAAAAATTGCAATAATGATGATAATAATGCAAAAATATGGAAATGATGATAATGAGATAATGATGTGATAACGATAATAATGAGATAATCATGATAAAAATGATGATAATAAAGGAATTTTGTCCCATATAAAAAAAAAAAAGGAAAAGAAAAAAAATCCAAAAATCGAAAAAGCGGGAAAAAACTAGCGAAATATAGCCTTTTGGAGTCGACTCCAAAAGCGTTTATCCCCATTTGATTATTCTGGCAATTTTTGGGAAAATGATAATAATACCAGAATTTTTAATCAGACAATAATGATGATAAAAGGAGAAAAAGAGAATTTTGGATAAATTTTAGATTTTTTAATTATACTATTATCATTATTTCACATATTTCATTTTTTTATTTTTTTTTTATCATTAGTTATTATTTTTATTATTTTTATTTTTATTTTATATTTTCATATTATTATTATTATATTTTTATTATTTCTTTAATTTTTAGTATTATTTCCAAAAAAAAAATTAAACTGAATAATAACAATAATAATAATAATAAGAAATCAAAATTTAATTTTTTTAATTTTTTTTTTTTTTTTTTTTTTTTTTTTTTTTTTTGTTAATTAAAAAAAAAAAAAAAAAAAAAAAAAAAAAAAAAAAAAAAAAAAAAAAAAAAAAAAAAAAAAAAAAAAAAAAAAAAAAAAAAAAAAAAAAAAAAAAAAAAAAAAAAAAAAAAAAAAAAAAAATTTTTTTTTTTTTTTTTTTTTTTTTTTTTTTTTTTTTTTTTTTTTTTTTTTTTTTTTTTTTTTTTTTTTTTTTTTATTTTAATTTTAAAATTTTTTATTAATTCCCCTTTTTTAAAATTAAAAAAAATAAAAAAATTAAAAATTTTTTTGGGGCGGAAAAAAAAAAAAAAAAAAAAATTTTTTTTTTTTTTTTTTTTAATTTTTAAAAATTTTTTTAATTAAATTTTTTATTTAAAAAAAAGTAAAAAAAAAAATTAAAAAAAAATTTTTTAATACGGGAAAAAAACTTTTTTAAATTG
>NW_023659653.1:0-10000 GCF_015228065.2 Penaeus monodon
GACCATACACAAAATGACTCGGCAGCAGTCCAGCATAACACCAAAACTTACAAACCCGTGCGTGTGCATCAGCATAGTATTTAGGTAAGACTAACCCAAATTTTGCAAACCGTGCACGCACTCACACACGCACGCATTGGGCCTGCGTGCACGCGTGTTCATATACTACCCACACACACACTAGCAATCACGCACATGTGCAACACACTGACTTGCAAATCCTGGGCATGTATTATACATATATTCTATGTATAATACATATACATATATATACATTATATAACATATATATATATATATATATATATATATATAATTATAATATATAATAAATATATATACATATATCTATATATACATATGTGTGTTTGTATATAATTATGTATATATATACCTATATATTATACATATAACATATGTATACATATATGTGTGTGTGTGTGTGTGTGTGTTTTTATAATATATATAGATAGATAATATATCTGTTATATATATATATATATATATATATATATATATATATATATATATATATATATATATATATATCTATAGATTGTGTGTGTGTGTGTGGTGTGTGTGTGTGTGTGTGTAGATAGATAGATAGATGGACAGATATCCACATATACATATATTAATGTATATATAAATATATATATATATACATAAATATATGTGTGTGAGGGTGTGTTTATGTATGTGTATGCATGTATAAGTATGTGTATATATATATTCATTATTTGAGAGGTTATTTGACCTTCCTAACCAATCGCAGTTCGGCGCGCTAATACTTTTGTGCCACGGCGGCGGCTTTCCTACTGTGGTTGTAGGCAAACGCACAATAAGTCAAATACTCTTTATTTTAGAGTGTCACGCTAGTGTTCGGGTGAGAGCCTAGCCGATGAGTGAGTGAGTTTCTTTGGACTCGGCGGCTTAAATATGTCAGCCGCGATGTATACTCTCGAGTCAGGTCCGATGAGCTGCGCGGTGATTGGCGGAGTCGGTTCGCCAAACCGCCTGGACCTGACTCTACCGAGCGCGGAAACTCGTCGCACGTTGGTCACCACAGCACTCCCCTTCAGTGTAGCGGTCGCGAAACGAACCTTCGAAATCGTGCATTGCTCCTGGAGATGCGCGGGCTTTGCACGGTCGATGCTGACGGTGTCGTCTCCTCGTGGTCGCCGGATGTGATGGTTTTACTGTCCGCTTGATGACCGGAAAGGGCCCCTCATAGGGTGGGCAGAGTGGAGGCTTGGTGGGTCGTCTTATGAAGACATGTGAGCAGTCTTGGAGTCGCGGGGCAAGTAGATGTCTCGTTGCCGTGATGGTCTCGTAGGGCGAGAGCGGACGCGGGCCATGCGGTCGCGAAGCTGCTTGCCGAATGCTCCCGGTCCTGATCTCCGGAGCTGACTAGAAGTCAGCAGGGAGAGCTATGTGGTTACCGTAGACCATCTCTGCTGCGGTGCACCGAAGATCCTGCTTGAAGAGGGTCCGTATGTGTAGGAGTGCCAAGGGTAACTGGTCCACCCAGTGTCGGGCGGGAGAAGAAGCCGTGAGGGCCTCCTTCAAGTGGCGGTGTAGGCGCTCCACCATGCCATTGGCGCTGGGATGGTATGCTGTGGTCCGGATGCGCTTCGAGCCGAGAAGGATCATCAGCTGCCTCCAGAGCTCGGATTCGAACTGAGGACCTCTGTCGGTCGTGACCGTCGCTGGAGTCCCGTAGCGAGATATCCAGGTGCTGAGAAAGGTCTTGGCAATGGTGGCGGCAGTTGTGTCCTGGATAGGTGTGGCCTCAGGCCACCTGGTAAACCGGTCAATAATTGTCAGGACGTAGCTGTAACCTTGGTCTGCTGGTAGGGGACCGACTACGTCAAGGTGTACATGCTCGAAGCGGCCGTCTGGTACAAGAAACCCTGTGGGGGAGACTTAGTGTGTCGGTGAACCTTACTGCGTGACATTCGATGCAGGTGCGACACCACTGCCGGACGTCTCTATTGATGCTGGGCCAGACAACTTTGCTGCGGATGAGGTCCTGTGTTGCGCGGATTCCCCTATGAGCGTGGTAAGCTTCGAAAAACTGTCGGCGGAGTGACGGAGGGATGTAAGGACGGGTTCTGCCCAGCGAGATGTCGCAGAGGATGGTGTCCCGGGAGCCCTGAAGCTGCACCTGCTCTAGTTGAAGGGAGGTGTCTCCGTCGGTGAGCCTGGGGAGGAAGGGTCCTGTTGCTGCTCCCTGCGAACCAGCTGGTAGTCGATCGGGGTGCTGCTCGCACTTACCATGGTTATCGAGACCCTGGATAGGGCGTCTGCAGCCTGTTTTTGGTGCCCCGGATGTGTTGTATGTCAGTGGTGAACTGGGCAACGAAATCCAGGTGCCTCTCTTCACGCGGGGACTGACGGGACTCCTGTTGTGCAGGGCGAAGGTGAGGGGGTTGTGGTCCGTCAAGATGTGGAAGTCCTTCCCTCGACATATGTCCGGAAGTGTTTGATGGCCGTGTACACCGCAAGGAGCTCCTTGCCGAAAGCACTTACCTATTTTGTTGTGGGCTGAGAGTCCGTGAAAAGAAAGCCAGGGGTTGCCAACCGTTACCTGAATCTTGTTGCAAAACTGCTCCCATGGTGGTGTCCGAGGCGTCGACGGCTATGTTGAGCCTTGCTCCCTGATGCGGGTGGTTGAGGAGGGTTCGCCGAGGCGTCCTTGCTAGCCTCGAAAGCTTCGATCGCCTCAGAGGTCCAAGTAACGTCTCTGCCGCGTCCCGACCGGGATGGAGCGAGAGACGTTGCAGAGGTGCCAGAAGAAGTGCACACTTCGTGATGAACCTCCTGAAGAAGTTAATCATGCCGAGGTACTTCCGAAGCTGTGTCTTCATTGTTGGCTTAGGGAACTGCCTGATGCTGCTGACCTTCTCCTGAGCTGGGGTTATACCGTCGGCGGTAATCGTGTGACCTAGGAAGGTGAGAGAGAGACTCCGAAAAGACTCTTACAGGGTTGATGACGACTCGGCTCCCTGCAAGCGGTCAAAGAGGGCCGGAGGTGCTGCTGGTGTTCCTCACTGTTTTGCTGCTGGCGATGAGTATATCGTCGATGTAGACGAAGACACCCTGTAGGCCGCAGGTGACATCGTCCATGAAGCGCTGGAAGGTCTGGGCGGCGTTGCGGAGTCCGAAGGCATTCGCAGGAATTCGTACAGGCCGAAGGGCGTGGTCACAGCTGTCTTCAGGATGTCCTCCTCGGCGATGGGGATTTGGTGGTACGGTCTGACGAGGTCGATTTTAGAGAAAATCGTGCATCCCGAGAGCTCCTGTGTGAAGGAGTGGAGGTGCGGGAGGGGGTAGCGGTCCGGTGCGGTGGCTGTATTGAGGTGACGATATCCCCACAGGGACGCCAGCAAAAGAAAAAGAGGCCCCTCCCCTCTCCCTGTGGTGAATCGGTCCTTAATTGGACGATTCAGAGAGAGGGGATGATCGGTTCCGGCAAGGTGGCGGACGGGGCGCAGCGGGTGGAGCCGAGCAACGCCAAGAGAGTTACCATGATACCATGATCCCTCGATCGTGTGGCTTTTGCATGGGCATATAAAGAGATGCACCGCGCCCGGTCCCATGCAATCTCGGCCTCGGCTCTTCCGCGTTACCGGACGGTGACGCGCCCCCCATTGTTTGGTGCCACGATGCTGTGTGCTTGCATGTAGCATCGTGCCTCCTAGCCTACTCTTTCCTATGCGAATTTTCGGCATTAGGATGACTCTGTGCACACCTTCTGGTGAACTGGACCCCATCTTCGGGCGCGTGCTCGGACGTGGGCAGACCTTTACCTCCCGCAGGGGAGGGTGTGTCTGGGGGGCCTTAGAAGGCCTGCTTTACGGTGTGCATAGAGTTGCCATTCTTTTGTTAGGGACTGGTCTGGCAGACCATCTGATGACTGCCACTCTTTTCTTTCGAATAGGGCGATAGGCAGGTAGAGCCCCCTTGTCAGGCCTTCAGCCAGGTTCTGTCTAATAGCAGCTGCTAGACAGAACATCAAGCTCCCGTGATAGGAAGTACCTGGATAAAAGTTAGACTTTCTCCCTCACTGTGATGAAATAGTCTGTGGTTGACTATTTCAGAGGGATGAAGAACTTACTGGAAACAGGTACAGGTCCCCTCTACTCTCACTGAGGTGAACTTTGGGTGTTTGAGAGAGAGGACTCACGTTAAAACTCACCCTGCCAAAAGAACTGCCTGGAAAAAAGTCAGCTCCTCTCCCCCACTGTGATGGAAAACAGTCTGTGGTTGGCTGTTTCCAGAGGGACGAAGGAGCTTACTGGAACAGGTACAGGACCCCCTTCTCCCACTGAGGTGAAACATCCTTCGGATGATTCAGAGAGAAGAGGGATCCACCTCAAAAACCGTCCTGCATAGGAACCTCCTGGAAAAATGTTAATTTCTTTCCCTCACTGTGGTGAAACAGTCTGTGGCCAGGCTGTTTTCGAGGGATGAAGGAACTGACAGGAACAGGTGCAGGACCCCCTCTTTCTTAATGAGTTGAAACAACCTTTGGGCGTTTCAGAGAAAAGAGGGATTCACTTTGAAAAAGGGTACAGGTCCCCTCTGAGGAATGGAGAGGAACTGCCTGGAAAAAGTGAAAGAGCTCCCTTCCTCACTGAGGGAGGAGCAGAAGTGTTTTCCCATCAATGATGTCCTGTAGGTGGAAGGGCATCCCCTCTGGGATACTCCCAGAGGTTGACACCTACCCACGTGTTTGCCGTGCGTGGCACCCTTGTGAGCTGGGAGACGGGAGTCCTGGAGGTTGAGCGATGCCGTGCACGAGTACGCCCTGCGGCTAGCAACACGCCTCTTTGTCCTCTATTCTGGCAAGACAGGCGGCCTGATCCAGACCCGGTCAGGTCAATCGGCTGGTCTCCCTCGGGAGGCTAGGGTCAAGCAGTCATGCTGCCGTTGGTACCCACACCATCCGTGTGTACCAGTGCAATCGGCTAATTGGCTGCGTATATCCACTCATCACCCTGTTGCTGTTAGATATTGGTTCTAGCACTCAGCTTCCCTTGTTGGACTCCGTGGTGGGTGGGGCGTGAGTGGATGAAGCACTGCCAAGTACATGGAAAATTCAAACCAAAATCCCCACAGACAGACCTTACTGTTGACGACCCGTGCAAGGCCCAGACCACGGCAGCCACCCTGAAGCCTTACGTGCCTCCGGTGGCAAAGAAAACCCGAGCACAGGATGACACTGTCATGCCTGCTGCCAAGAGGCGGACAAGACAAATAAATCAGGTACAAACATGTCTGTCCATCAGATTGTCCAACAGATGGACTCTCGTGCTGGCCCCTCCAGGCCAGCACCCAGACCAGGAAGGTCTCTGAGCCCCCTCAGACGACCCCACTGACTGAATCAGGAGCACCAGCTGAACCAGCCGAAACAGCTGGTGCCTCCACGAGCAAGCCCCAAAGCCGAAAGGGCGGACCGAAACGGCCGAGGCCGGAGTCCGACTCTGATGGCGAGTCTGGACCCCAAAGGCGTTTCTCGCAATTCAAGGTCCCCGTTAAATCCGAAGGCTTCGACAATGCCTACCAAATGGTAAGGGCATTGGAGAGCCAGCGTAAAATCCGACTGTCGATCTGGGTTGCGCGAGATCAGGGCATGATCATCGTGCCCAAAGATCAAGCCACCCTTTGTTTCCTGCAGGAGACAAAGGAGTTAAAAGATGGGAGGAAAGTGAGCCTCTCGCCACTGAACCCCGAGGAGAAGAGAGTCAAGATGGTGCTACTTGGCTTCTCAGTCTCATACGATGTGGAGGTGATAACATCACACCCACAGGTCGTGGAGGCTTCCCGATTGTCGAAGGGGAAGACTCCAACCAGGCAAGTCTGGTGACCATGAAAGGTACCCCAAGCTCCACCCTTGATCTGGGTAACTGGGGTACCTACAACCTACACACTTATGTGCCTGAACCACTTCGGTGTTTCAAGTGCCAGAAGTATGGACACCACCAGGCTAACTGTACAGCCAAGCCAAAATGTGGTGTCTGCAGCAAGGCACACAATACTGAGGTGTGCATCAAGGCACATAAAGAAGAAAAGAAGGACACAACAGCCAAATGTCCTAACTGTGCCAAGAGGCATCATGCTGGAGCCTGGCTTGCTCTGTCAGGAAAGAGGCGGCCCTCAAACGGCAAGAGGTTGCTAAGAAGCGACCAGACTTTGTTCCTGCCCCCCCAGGCACCTACGTCTGGGGAGGAACAAAAGCGAAAGGCTTCCCGACCTCCTAAGAGGAAGGAAGCTGCCCCCCAGCCGAAACCGGAGATCTCCGACAATCAGGAGTTCCCCCAAGTAAAGCAAGTGCAGAGGAACCACAGGAAGAAAGGTTCCAACAGCACCACATGGTCCTCCCCAGACCCAGAAGACATGTTCTTCGACGAGGGGGACATGTCGATCCTGATCACTGCTGTGGTCACAGCAGTGGCAGTATCCTTGTCCAGGACCGAGGAAGAGGCGGATAAGGCAGTCAATGTTGCCATGACGACACTGAAACAGACCGTGAAAAGCATAAAGGGAAGGAAGATGGAGAAGGCCAAATCAGCCCAATCCTCTCCCTCAGCCCAGGTCGAGACTCCCCTCCCCTCTCCAAGCCAGGCTATGCCCCCACAGGCAGAGCCTAGCCAGGCTATGCCCTCACAGGCAGAACCTAACCAGGCTTATTCAGTGCCACAAGCCGAATCAGAAGAAGCTGAGCCTGCCCAGGCAAGGCCAGCCAATGCACAGAAACAGCCTGGCCCGAGAAAAAGCCAAAGACGAAAAGTCAGAGCTACCAAAGGCTCTCCACCCCCCAGTGGATCCAGGGATAGCCTGACAGCCGAAAGAGAGCCCTCCGACCGTCAACCCGAATGTGACGATGTCTCTGATGTAACTATCAATTAGTAACATCATGACACGCAATCTAAGTATTCTGCAGTGGAACATCCGTGGCTTCTCCTCAAGGAGTGCCATCCTCCACGCAATAGTGCGATCAAGGAGCATTGACATCGTCATGCTCCAGGAGACATTATCAGCGGAAGCTGTTCGCTTCTGAGGGTATCACGTCTACGCGCTGCCACGTTCCGATGGCAAAAGAGGCCTGATGACCCTGGTGAAGGCAACAATTCCCTGCTCCGCAATAGCCGATGCACCGCACTGTGGAGAAGATGTTGAATCTCTTACCGTCGAGATTAAACTGGCCGGGGGACTCCTGAAATTGTACAACGTGTACAGCAGGCCACACTGTAGTAGCTTAGACATCAGCCAGGTATGTGCTTCCGCAGCACACGACCGAGTGATCATAGGGGGAGACTTCAATGCACACCACCCCATCCTGGCTCCCTGCAGGGCACCGGATGCGGCTGGCCGTCACATAGCCAACGTGCTCGAGATCGCTCTCCTCAACAGCCAGGAGCCAACGCATGTGAGAGGAGGGGTCCTAGACCTCACCCTGGCCACTGCGACTCTGGTGGAGAGGATTGGCTGGCGTGTCGATGAGACCGTCACTAGTGACCATTATGGCACTATAACAACCCTCATGGATAGTGGCCCAGCCGAAATACCACGACCGAATCCAAGATGGAAAACAGACAAGGCCAACTGGCAGGCGTTCCAGAGCGCCTTGGCCCGCTGTCTGAGAAGCAATGAACCCACACAGAGCGAAAATGTGGAAGTGCTACAAGCCAAACTTGTAAATGCCATTGATGAGGCAGCCTCACTGACCATACCCAAAACTCGGCCTGGGTCCAGGAGTCACAAGGACGCCTGGTACTTCAATGACGAGATTAGGGAGGTCAACCACAGGGTAAACATGTGCTGAAAACATTTCCGAAGGCAAAGAACCCCCGACAACCTAGCCCTCCTTAGGGAGGCTGTGAGGGATGCCAAGGAAACTGCCAGCAGAGTGAGGCAGGAAAAGTGGCTGGAATGGTGTGAGTCTTTCGATCACCGTACCACCCTCTCAGAGCTATGGCAACGGGTCAAGCGAGCCACCAGCCGCTCAGCCCCGAGATGCACGCACCACGACCCCCAGGCAGAGGCCAACAGACTGGCGCAAGAGTTCTCTGCGAGAACGAGCAGCGACAGTCTGCCAGCCGAACTGAGGGCAAGGACAAAACGCTACAACCAGACAGACTTGCTCACATCAGAGAAAGGGCAGCCGAACCCGATAACTCAGACGTTATCTTTTCTCTGAGGGAAGTAAGAGATGCACACAAAGCCAGTTGCAACTCAGCCCCGGGCGATGACGGGATCTCGTACCCCATCATCTCCCGCCTGGGACTGGTAGGTGAGCTTGCATTCCTGCAACTCATCAATAGGTCCTGGGAAACTTCCACTCTTCCCCAGAGCTGGAAGAGGGCTACCATAGTTCCCATCCCTAAACCAAAGGAGCCGGGGAAGTACCGCCCCATCTCTCTCCTCAGCTGTCTGGCCAAGACTGCCGAGAGGATGGTACTGAACCGGCTCCAATGGAAAATGGGAGCCCCACACGAACACCTCCACGGGTTCACCAGGGGCATGAGCACAGCGCACAGCATAGCCACGCTCTTGAGCACAATAAACACGGGCGCATCTGTGGCAGTATTCCTTGACCTGGAGAAGGCTTTCGAATTGGCAAGTCCTCTTGCCATTCAGGAGAGCCTGATCCAAAAAGGAATCAGAGGTAAGCTCTTGGCTTGGATAGGTGACTACTTTACGAATAGAACAGCCAGTATCCGAGTGGTATCCGAGGAGTGTTGCAGGACAGGACTAAAGATCTCTGCAGCCAAATCCAAGGCCATGGCTTTGAGACAGAGAGTTCAAGGCAGAAGTCTGAAAATCCAGGGAATGGACTTGGAGTGGGTTCAGGAATACTGTACCTTGGGGTAAGGATAGACCGGACCCTCTCCTTCCGCAGGAGGTCCAGTACCTGCTTGACCGAACAAAGGCAAGACTGTCTGTCATGAGAGTAATGAGTGGAAGACGCATAGGGGCCAGACACAGAGTACTAAGATCATTCTACGTACATGCTGTCAGGCCCATTGTAGACTATGCCTCCCTCGCTCTGATTGGCATCAAGAGAAAATATAAAGACCGATTGGAGACAGTCCAAACGAAGCCGCCAGGTCATTCTGGGTGCCCCAAGGTGGGCGAAGGTCCTCACCTCCTAGTGGAGACAAACCTTCTCCCCTTGGCCTCACGAATTGATCTAACGGCAGCACATTCTTATCAAGGTCATCCAGGCTCCAGGAACACAAGCTAAGACACAAAATAGTCAGACGCCTAGAACAAGATAATGAGCTGTTTGCAAACACTCCTGGCTGTCTCACACAGCCAGGGTGCTAATACGCCATCAGCTCAAAGAACCACTACTGGCCAAGGGCATGGACTCCCCACACCCTGACTTTGTCGAAGCTCCGCCGTGGGCACAAACCTCGTAGAGTTCTCGGTCATGAGACTGGCAAGCAAAAGAATGAATATTGTACGCCTAGCCTAAAGGCAGAAACCCAGAGGGTCATTGCAACCATCACCCCTCCGGGGAGCCGAACATATTACACAGACGGATCGGTCGATCCCTTGACCCACACTGCAGGCGCCGGCTTGCAGCTAGGGATGCACAATATCCATGAGGGTAACAGACAACGCCTCCTCGCTACAGGCAGAGTAGTTGCTATCATGGGAGCACTGAGACACGCGTCCATGAGGAAAGGACACGTGGTCATACACACAGACTCCAAAGGAGCCGTCGACTGTCTTCAGCAGCGCTCACCCACTGACAACATCTACCTGACAACCATCGGCACAATAACACAAAGGATGCTTGCTCAGGGTAGAAGAATTATCATAAACTGGGTTCCCAGCCATATAGGGATCAGAGGCAATGAGCTTGCTGACAGATAGCCGAAAATCGGCCGGGGTATGCCCCAAATCCCATGATAATACATCAGAGCCAAAATTTACTTAGGAGGAAGTGTACGGTGGCGGCCAACTCCTTCCTCCTGCAGCTTCA
>NW_023659654.1:0-20873 GCF_015228065.2 Penaeus monodon
AAAAACATACACATACACATACACATACAACACACTACACACACACGCACCCACACATACCACACACACACGCACACATACACCACACAGCCACACAACACACACACACCCACACCCCACCCCACAAAACACACACCACACACACACACACACACACACACACCCCCTTGTGTAGTGAAACATTAACATGATAGTATGATAAAAAAGTGAACTGTATGTTTAAATGGGCATATAATGTTTATGCTTATGCATTGGATTTTTTTTTATCTTCAATACCAGAGCTTTAAAAACATCCGTTTCAATGAATCTGCCACATTTTAATACATGCAATGATCTTATTAGAAACACGTTTATTGAATTTGACCTGTTATGAAAACCCTTTTTTTGAAGAAAAAAAATTTTCAAAATTTTTCCAGTTTTTATGAAGATTGCTTTAGTTTTACTCAAATTCATTAAAATTCAGGTTCTTTTCGAACATTTTGGACTGACACTGTTTTTCATGACCTAACTCTTTTTTTTAATTTGAAAAAACATTCTAAACCTCACATCTAAATTTAAAAAACATCTCCAAATATAAAGAAATGCCCCCTGAAAACCTCATCTAGTTTCATCCAAGTAACCCCCCCCCCTTTGTGTTCTAAGGTTAGGTAAATATACCTTCCCATAGTGTTTAAATTTTAGATAAAACTAATAATTGCAGTAAAACCTCATCACGGGTCAAAATGTTGGGGTTAACACCCTTCAAGGTGTCTTATTATGGACATGCATGTTATGTGCATATGGTGCAGTGCATTTCAGCACACTCCCCTAATATGATATTAGGATCCACGGGACTTTGTGTTTTTTTTTGATATGATTTTTTGCTGGCACTCTATATTAGTAAATTTTTGATTTTTCCTGAAAAATGAAGACATTATTATTTTTTCTGTTATAAGAGAAAGTTTACATTTCAAAATATTTTCATACATTTAGGACACATTTGAATGTAATAAAATATGGCAAAAAAAATATTAATTTTATTTGGAGGAGATTTGTGGAAAAAATAAAATTTTTTTTGTCCTTTCTTCAAACCAGAATCACTAAATTTCTGCAGAATACGATAATCAGATTTTTTTTATCAAATGGGAATTTTAAAACCCTTAATATAACCCAATAAATACTGAATATTTGAAAATGAATTAGATATGCCTTCCTTGAAAGGTTTTTTTACTATTTAGACAACATCTGTTATAGATATTTGGCATTTCTATCAGAAAATTTTAAAAAAGGAAAAGAATAGCAATTTTTTTGGGTAAAGTAATTTCCCAGGGCAATCTCCCTTTAAAAAGTCTAAAGCTGAATTTCTTGAATAACTAAGATAGTTGATCGTGAAAAAATACTGTTGAAACCTAATTAGTTCTTGATCTTTCGGGAATGTCAAAACACAAAATTCATTCATCTGAATTTAGGTAAAGACCAGTTATGAGTCTGTTTCACATTCACGTGACTAACCACTTCAGTAAAAAAAACCCTTATCTCTCCTAATCTAAAACCATGCAAGAGAGGGTCCAAAAGCTTCACACCCTAATCATAGGGTAAAGGAAAAAGTCTCCCCAGTTAGGTTACTGCACTACCCAGTGACATGAAATGCTTACTCTAGTACCCCTTTTTCAAAAATTCCCTCTCCAGCTGTGCTAGGGTTTTTTTTGTCCTTCTCTTTTACTATCTTTTATTTTTCCCCCTACGTCATTTTTACTGGGGCACCACTTTGGTGATATTTCTTAAAATTCCTCTCTAACAAAATAAAATATTTAGATCTTCAAAATAGTTTTTCTCTCCTCTCTCTCCCTCTTCTCCTCCTCTCTCTCCCCTCTCTCTCTCTTATTCTCTTTTTTTAGAAAAATTTTTCAGCTATCTTTACTCTTTTTTGTCCTTGCTTTCTTGCTTCCAGTAACCCCGTAAAAGATTTGTCTGTACTCATTTCCACACTTTTTTATTATTTCATCTATTTATTTGTTTATTATTCTTTTTCACAGCTCTTTTTGATCATCTATGAAACCCCTGCGTCTCTGCCTTATTCATTTTTCACGTTCCTCTCTTGATGGTTTTTTTGCTCTTGAAATGAAAAAGGGGGTCTGTTTATCATTTTTTATTCTTTTTTTTTTATCTCATTTTGCCCCTCTGCATTTCCAATTTTTAAAAAAGGGTAAAAAACAATTTTGCAAACTATTTGAGCTTGTCTCTTAACGGGTACTTCAAGGAAAAATAAACAAAAAGGAAAAAGTTTTTCAGTTAATTAGTTTTTTACCATTGTAAAAAAAAAATCCCCCAATGCCTTATTAAGGATACAAGAAATATTTTTTGGGGAAACTACACATGACACTGTTTACTAATTGGAATTATTGTTATTCGTTTGTAAAGGCAGAAAGGGGAAAAATTGCATATTTACGTCAGGGAAAAAAAAATGGGGGAAATTCTGGATTCTTGAAAATTTTAAATTGAAATTTGGCAAGTTTTTATGAAAATTTGCAGTTGCTCTTTTATATTATATCTTTTCCCCCTAAGGGCGTGATAGATTTTAATTGGTTTTTCCCGTAAAAGTTTTATATGTCATTTTATAGGCATTGAAGTTTGGATCAAGTTTTGATACTTAAAGATTGTGCAGAGGGAAAAGGGGTGGATAAATTTTTTATCATTATGTTTACTAGATGAATGTTATACACATTTCTTATTTTTCTAGTATAAATTTAAATCCAGAGCTGGTCTTCCAATACCAAAAATAAAATTTGTAAGGCATTTAGGTTCTGCGGTTTTTCTCTTTTAAAACCTTTTTTATGTCTATAATGTGGATAAGTAAAAAGAAAGATAGACAAGGCCTGATACATTTTTTTTAAAAAGGGGTTTCAGGGGTATTACTACCCCTTGGATCCGGGTGACGTCCATCGTCATGAAAAACCCCGGGGCTGGGGGCGGGTGACATGAAATGCTGTGATTACATTGGAGGTTTATTTTACTCCTTTGATGATTTTGCATTATTCCCCTAAATGTATGAGTGGGGAATAATGTCTGTGGGTGACTGCAAGAACACTGACTTCACGGAGGAGCTTTTTTCCAGCTCCCATCTATTCCGGCCCCTGGAGGTTGGGCGGTTTGTATATAAAAAAAATTGAATATTCGTAAAAAAAAATTTAAAATGACAAAAATAAAAAGTTTTATTTTTTCTTGTACCGATTTGACAACCTAGAGAGATGATTGGAGTCTGTGCAAAAAAAAAAAAATTACCATCTGGAAAATGCATATAAAATGGAAAATAGGGACTTGGAAAATGAAAAAAAAGCAATAAATGTTTAGAAAAAAGAGAAAAATAGTTTTTGCAATAGGGGCATAGAGTCTTATATGATTGCCTGCCCAAACCCGACCCAATGGGTTAATTGCATAGTCATTTTTTTTTTTCAGGAAAAAGTACATCTTAAAATTAGATTTTAGTGTTAACATAAATTAGGGAAATCTGGGGCCCCAAATTTTTTTTTTTTTTTAAGAACTCTCATTGTATCCTTATTTATTTCAAAAGAAAAGAAAAAAGTAAAGATGATACAATTTATGTACAGGGTCATTTTTTTTTAAACCCAAGGGGTTTTATATTTAAGGGAAAAAAGGGAGATTCCACAATCAATATTGTAAGTGAAAGAATTTTAATAAAAATTTTTTTGGGGGGAAACCCCAAAATGGATGGTGTTTTAGTGAGCACTTTTGCTTATAATTTAACATTTCCCATGGGAAAAATGCTTGCGGGTTGTTTTTGAAAATATTTTTTCGGGTTTGAGTAAGGTTTTCGCAAGTTTCCCCCGTGCGCAGATGTAGCTATCCTATTTAAGTTTTTTTTTTTTTCTTTTTTTTTTAATTTTTGTGGCAACCCATTAATGCCCCAGAGTGAGGGAAATTAGCATTTTCACTGTTTTGATACTCTAATAATATAGTTATTGTTTATATTTTTCAATAAATTGGGGAAAATTATCACTGTACTTTTTCGCTACTGCGGGCATTAATTACATATTTAAATATTTTAGTACCTTTTTTAAAGAAAACAGGGGTCCAAAAACTTATTTTTAGTACCTCCAGGGTCTTGTATAAAAGGAAGTATTAATGGGGCAGAAAGAACTGAAAAATAGTCCACAGGTTATTTTATTTGGGGTTACTCACTTTTCTTGCTATTATTTTTGGAGGGACAGTACTGCTAGGGGTAATACTGGTATTTTTGGAGTCTTTTGCATCTTTTCAGAACAATACTCCTCCTAAGTAGAGGAAAGGTTAAAGTCTCAAGTAGTCGTGCTATATAAAAACTCTCTCCCTCGGTGTGAGTGCGTGAGGGGAAAAATTTTATTGGGGGGGGTATCTCTAATGATTTTATGAAAAAAAATTGGGAAATTTTTGTCTACAACAGTGATGGACAATAAAAAATACATTGCTTTGTGTCAAAAGTTTTAATTTTTTGAAAGAAAATCGGGAATTTAGTAAAAAAACAAAAAAACTCCCAAAATTGGCCATGCTGGAGATTCTTGCATATTTTTTTTGGGACCTTTTATTTATTATTATTATTATCATTTTTTTAAATAATTACTCTAATGAGAAAAAAGAGAATTAGTATTATTACTGTTATTGTTTCTGTTTTGTATTTCATATAAATTTTATGTGAATGAAAAAAAAAAAACTTGAAATTGAAACCCCGAAATGTCATGAGTTTAAAAGCACAAAGGGCTTTCCCTTTTTGATTCCTTGGTAAAATTAAAACACATAAGCTAAAATTGAATATTAAAGTAATTGTGTTTTCCCTGCTTTTTTTTTTTCTCTCCAGTTTTTTGTTTGTTTACCCTGAAGCCAAAAAAAATTAAAGTATAGAGACTCATTTTTCCCCTTCTTTTGTGGCTTTTGATCGACTAAAGGGCCTTTTTTTTTCAATGTCCAAAAAACAAGTATTCCTATTTTCTTGACCGATTGGTACTTGAACTTGATATTTCATAGGTTGTGAACCTTGTTATTTAGTTTTTTTTTTATTCATTTTTCATTTTTTTTTGACCTTTTTTTCTTCTTTTTCATAGAAAGTTACATAACTTTTAGAAGCCCTTCTCAGCAAACGTCTTTTATACAATTCGGTCAGTCTTCCTCTCTTCTGTTTCTGTCCCGTCTCATCCCCCCCTCTCTGTATCTCCCCCTTTTTTCCTCTTTTCTGTCTCCCTCTCTCTCCTCTTTGTTCTTTATGTCTCCTCTCCCCTCTCTTGGTCCTCTCTCTCCTTTCTTTTGTTTCTCTTTTTTCCCTTTCCTCTCTTCTCTTCTTTTTGCTCTCTCTGTTTTCCTCCTCTCTTTGCTTTTCCCCCCTGTCTCCTCTCTCTCTCTCTTGTCTCCTCCTCTCTGGTCTCCTCTCTCTCTCTCGTGCCCCCCCTCTCTCCTCTCTTGTCTCCTCTTCTTTTTCCCCGCTCCTCTGTCCCTTTGTCTCTCTCTGTCTCCTCTCCCTTTTCCTCCTCTCTTTCCCCCTTTTTCTCTCCTCTTTTCTCCTCCTCCTTTCTCCCCTTCTCTTTCCCATCTCTCCCTTTCCCTCTCTCTCCTCTCCTCTCCTTCTCCTTTTTTTTCCCCTCTCTCCCCTCTCTTACTCCCTCTCCCCCCTCCCCTCCCCTTCTCCCTCCCCTATTACCCCCCCCTTTCTTTCCCCTTCTCCCCCCCCCTTCTCCCCCTCTCCCCCCCCTTTTCCCCCTTTTCCCCCCCCCTTCCCCCTCTCTCTCCCTCCCCTTCTCCCTCTCTCTCCCCCCCCCTTCTCCCTCCACTCTCTCTATTTCTCCCCTCCTTCCCCTTCTACCTCAAAGACTCTTGCTGAAAAAAATTAATTTTATCATGAAATGATGTCTTTATTGCTTTTTTTTTGTAATACAAATTAAAAATTTTGTTGATAAACCTTCATGATCTTGCTTATTTTTTTGAGGGGACAAATTTACTATAAAAATTTTTTGATTAAATTTTAAAACCTTTCTTTTTCTTTTCTGTATCTTTTCTTGAAATTTTTTAATCTTTTCTTTTTTTTTCTCTTTTTATTGTTTTTTTTTTTTTACTTTTTTTTTTTTTCATATAATGATTCCCGTATTCCCTTTCAGGAAATCATGTTTTTTTTTTTTTTTTTTCTTTTTTTTTCTCTCTTTTTTTTTACCAAGACTTAAAACAAAAAAGACTTTCACAAACAGCCATTTAAAATACATAAACAAAACTTATTATTTTTTTCTGCAAAAAAAAGATTCTTGTACTAGAAAATGTAATGTTTTCTTTTTGGGGGAAAAAAAACTGAGTTAAAAAGGGGAAAAACAGCAACGGACACGAAAACCAAAATGAAAAAAATTCCGTTTGGTGCAGTTATTTTTTGTATTGGGAATAATCTTTTTGGGTGATTATTGCACATTGTAGACAAAGCCTTGTTGCATCGGCCCCCTGTTTCAACATAAAAATCTTGTTTTCCGGGAAATTTTAACATTTACTCCATAGCTACACTAAATTTAAAGATAATTCCCCAATTCCCCAAAAAACTGGTTTTTTTTATTGGCTTTTGGGGTGCAATTTTTGTGATTTAATTTTTTTTTTTAAGAAATTGTCTTTATTTAATCAAAAAGCTTATATCCATCTATAAAAAATTCCAAAAAAAGGGATTGATTTTCCTCTGGTTTCTAAAAAGAAATCATCTTTGGAGGAATGTTCTGTAATGGGCTTGCTTGCTAAATAACTCATAATAACCCCAAGGATTTTCTGACTGGTCCCCCGCAACCTCCCCGAGCAGCCATTAGGGAAAACAGGCAAAATTTTTCCCCCCCTCCCCCCCTTTTTTTTTTTATTATTATTATTTTTTTATACGTTTTTATTTTTTTTTTTTTTTTTATTATTTTTTTCACCGTTTCTACCTTTAAAATACGGCAAAGGGAGGGTGTATTATTCCAGGCTAGGCCAATCCCGTTTTGGTCGGGGTGAGTGGCTTTGGGAAAAAAGGGGGGGAAATGGGGCCCCTCAGGGTCACAGGTTCTCTCTACCCCGCCCCCCCACCCCCGCCTCGGGTGCCGGGCCGGGGGGGTGGGGGCACGCCACCCCAGGGGGGAAACAGGGCGAAGGGGTGTGCCTTGCCTGTCAGACCGAAAAAAAGTACTGCACCATCACTAACTGTGCATAAAAAAGGCTTCTTACGCATGGCTGGGGTTTTAAGTGGCCATGAGCTGATGTGTTTTTTTTGGTAACACCTGCTTTTTTTTCCTTTACCTGCTAAGCTTTGATTGATGAGTTTACTTTACATTTTGTTTTTGTCCATCTTCACGAAACTGAAGGGACAGATTCAGAGGTCCCCTTCATTTAGATAAAAAAATCGTACCTTTTTAGGAAGTGGTCGCAGGGGCTTGCTGCACTCTTTGCATTGCCTTTCCCCCGGTTTTATTGACAACCCTTGTGAAGGCCAAGCATATTTTAGGTTGGGGGGAAGGTGGGGAAGGTAGAAAAACTATGACAGCTGCCCTTTTGCTGTGACCTTCAATAACGTGCTTGGAATGAATTATTTCTGCACATTTTGCTTTTTTTTTTTTTTTTTTTCCCCTTTTTTCTTCCTCCCCCAAAATGATTGATTTTTAAAAATCAGATTTTTTTCTGTTTTGTTTTTCTTTTTTTTTCCCCTGCATGATGTCCTTCATTCAGGTCATTTTTTTGTTCCCATGTGTATTTTCCCCCCCACTTTCTCTTGTTTTCTCGTATATTCTTTCATCTTCCCGTTGACCTGACGCAAAATGAGAAAAACTGAAGGTGAGGGTTGAGGTTTGAATTAAGTATTGGTGTGGATGGGGTTGTTTTTATTTACTCTTAATCACTTCTTTTATCTTTATTGCAAATATAACTTTTTTTTTTAACCTCTGCTACAAAATTTTTAGGTTTTTATTTCCAAAATTTATATGTTTTTTTTTTTTGTTTTTTTTTTTTTGATATTGGCATTTTTCATCTAAATTTAAAAAGGGTTGATTAACATAGGAAAAAAGAGATGTGTCTGTTTCCAATCTGTGTTAGTTATGGTACCATCTTGATGATGAAAAAGTCCCTTTATTATGATAGTGAAATTTTTCATGTGATGGTTGCTGGGGTAGGGTGATGTGTAAATGATTTTTAAAATATACTCATCAGGTGTTATAGCTATAAACAGTTTTTTTTTAAACTTTTTTTAAAAAATTTTAATTTTCTCCCTAATTTTTTTAAAAACCCCCCCTTTTTCCCTTTCTTAATCCCTTTTCCCCTTTTATGGTAATTTGTTTTCCCCTTTTTTTTTTTTTTTATTGAAATTTCCCCCTTTTAAAAGGGCCTTTTTTCCCCTTTTGGGAATGCCCTTTCTCAGAAAAAGAGGAAAAATTTTACAGATGTTTTATTCCTTGTTTAAGGTTTTTAGGGAGCTATTAGGTTAATTAGGGAAAAAAAAATTTTTACCCTACCCTTACAATCTCCCCAACACCTGCAGCACTTTTCTCTGTCCATTTTTTTTCCCTCCCTCTCCTTTTCTTTCCTTTTTTTTTTGCTTTTGTCTTTCCCTCTTTCTTTCTCTCTGTTTTTTTTTTCTTTTTTCCTTCTATCTGCTTTTTTTTTCTGTTGTTTTCATCCTTTTTCTCCTTTTTCCACTCTGCTTTTGGGCTCATTCTCTCTCTCTCATTCTCTCCCTCTGTCTTTCTCTTTCTTTCTCTTTGTCCTTATTTCGTTGGGGTCTGTTTTTCTCTCTCTGTTTGTCCCTTTTTCTCCTCCTCTCTCTCTTTTCTCTCTCTCTCTCTTTCTCTCCTCTCTTCCTCCCTCCTTCTCTCTCTATCTATCTCTCTTCTCTCTCTCTCTTCCCCTTCTCTCTCTCTTTCTTTTTTTTCTATGTGTAGCACTCTTCATTTCCAAATTCGTTGTCATATTTTCCCATGTATGCTCTTTTCTTTTATTGACCCCCCCCCCCCACGTTGTTGCAGATTAATGATGGTTTTTCATTATGGCAGACTAATGGCAACTTGGAAGTGGATGGGACTAAAAACTAAAAACGTGTTGAAACCCCATACTTTCCCAAATAATTGCCCTCTTTAAAAAAATTGTGCTTGTAAGAAAAAATCTAATAACCTTTGGGATGGGGTCTATCATAGTTCCAGTGGATATTTAGTTTTAAAAATTTCAAAGACCCTAAAATTTTTTTTTCTGTAGGGACTGCTTTCATAGTATATTTTTTGTAGGCCAAAAAATTTTCTTTTTTTACTTCATTTGTTCCTTAATTTGGTTTTTTGGGGTGTGCTATCACACTTTCATATTTTCTATGCAGCCCATATCAAGCATGAATAAACAGCTTCACATCTTCATCTCCCTATTTTTCTTCCTCTAGTATTTTTTTATTTTGTATCATCCCCTTTCCCAAACACAGCTTCTCACTTTTTTCACCATTCTGTTTTTTCCCTCCCCCCCTTTTTTTGATCGGCACTCATCTTTTTTTTTTTTTATGTATCCAAACTTTTTTCACCTCATCTGATGATGCAATAAGTCATTTTTTTTTCAAAAAAGGTGAAGATAATTACTCAGGTAAGTGTTTCTCAGTCTCTCCTTAAAATTGTTCATAAACAGGCCCTTAAAGGGAACAGGTGAATGATTGGACTAAACTAACAGAATCAATAGCAGTAATTTTGTTGATGTTGGTGTACCCCAGATAAAACATGATAGAGCATGTATAGCTTAAAAATTAATAAAATGTCCCCCCCCCCTCTTCTTTTGGTAAATTTAAAAGTTCCTCTTCCTCCCCCATAAAAAAAAGTAAAAAGTAAAAGGCCATTTAAGAGACATGGTCAAGATTACTTAAAACAGAGGAAAGCAATAAAGGTCAATCCTAAGTAAAGTCTAGTGTGATACAATAATAAACCTTGTCTAGGCTGCCTAGACACTCACCCCCCCCCCTCCCAGCCCACCTCCCACTGCCATTCCTGATACCACCTTATGTCCCCCTTTTGTTTTGGAAAATTCTCTGTGTCACCTACTGTTTGTTGATGATGCAGTAGCTTAAGGTTGTATGTGTGAACTGAATGTCATTTAGTTAGGCCCTTTAGTGCCTCCCAGCATTCCCCACTGTGTTTTTAAAGCTATTTTGAGGAAGATTGGGTAGATAGTGAGTGACTCTGTCCTGGGGAACATCAAATAATTTCCAGGGTTGATGTAGAGATTAGACTTGAAGCCCTCAATGGATATCAGACGACTATTTTTAATGATCAGTTGCAGGGCTGTAGATAGTTGACAGTGGTAGAAAGATTACAATTTGTTTGATATTTATTGAGTTTCCAAAATGTTTTGTACATTATAGATAATGTCTGACTCTTAGATTGATTTGCATTTTTTTATGCAGTTTCAGCAATTGGTGTAAATATATTAGATCTTTTGTATATTTCCCCATATATTTCATAATTCATTTAGCAATAGTGTTTTAATATTGAGCTTTCTGTTTTTAAAAGATAGAATTTACTTTTTTTTTTTTTTTTTTTTTTTTTTTTTTTTTTTTTTTTTTTTTTTTTTTTTCCCCTTTTTGGCAGCACTTTGATTAAAATTTAATTTTTATGCTATCTCTTGAAAATGTATATATATATTGTTTTTTTACTGAATAAAATATACCAAGCTCATTGAAATATCTGTTACACTAGACAAACTTTGTGGAGACGTTAACACCCCAGTACACGCCTGGGCCCCATCCAGTGCAATGGGAGACCCTGAGGACAAAATGGCTGCCATGCAGATGCAGCAGGGGTGGAGAATCTAAAGAGCAGAAATACGGGACCCTTTAATGAAAAGTTGGAAAACCCCGAGAGGTTTTAAGAGGACAACTTTCTACTATTCTTCTCCTCTTGTTCTTGTTCTTATTCTTTTTCTTATTCTGTTAACTTTTTTTTTTTTTCCCTCCCTCCTTACATCTCATTCTTATTCTTCTTATTCTTCTTCCAGTGTTATACGTAAATATTTTATTCTTTTAATGTGGATTCTTAAAGATATAATCGGATAATTGTAAAAAATCAATTTGCTTGGGTTATCTTGTATGGGAGGCAATTATAGGAAATGGGAAAAGTAAATAAAAACTAAATGGAAAATTTATGACTGAATACCATAAAGTAGCAGAGGACAAAAGAAATAAAACGCGAAAGAAGTAGGTAAAGCAAAAGTACGAAGTCTGCTTATGTTGCAAATTTAGATGAAAAGATACAGCAACAGATATGTGAAGAACTTATCAAGGGCCCTTAGATTTAATTTGTATTTTGTCATCATTTCACGTGAAATAATGGGTATGATTTTCTTATAAAAAAAGAAAGAAAGAAAAAAGAAGAAAAGAAAAGAAAAGAAAAAAAAAAAAAAAAAAAAAAAATAATATATATATATATCTATTTTATATATATATATATATATATATATATATATATATAAAATATATATATATATATATATATATATTATATATATATATATGATTTGTGTATATATGTTTAATTGTGTGTGTGTGTGTGTGTGTGTGTATGTGTTGTGTGTGTTTTGTGTGTTGTGTGTGTGTGTGTGGTGTGTTTTTGTGTGTTTTGTGTGTGTGTGTGTTAAAAGAAATACTTGAATTGATAATTTAAATAATATTTTAAATACTTTTATTGTTTCAAATTAGCTAGAATGCCATTATGCAGTCATCCCATTGACACCATGCACTGATGGGTTTTAGCATCTTTATTAATTAATTCCCTTTTTTTAGGTTGTGAACAGTTGTTTTGGATGCATAATTTATTTCAATTAATTTTTGAAAATTCCTCATATATCATAAAAATCATATGCTTTGAATTAATTTTTCCAATTATGAAAAATTCTTGGGTTGAATGGATTGTTTTTAAATGGGATAAAAGATAGACCTTTGTCCCAAGCAAATGTGTTTGGTATTGGAATATCTAAGAATCTTTAAAAAACTTCTAAGGTATAGCTGTTAAAATATTTCAGGGGCTTGCACTACCATTTTTTCCCTTCTCAGCTTGCATTAGTTCTGCTTATGTTTCATCGCCATCAAGTTTATAATCAGAACTGAAAATTTAGGAGTGGGGTAAGGAAGGGTGGTTGTATGGCTGGGGAAGAGGAGGGATGGCGGCAGTAGCGGGGGGAAAGGGACATTCCTTTTCTTTTTCTTTGACGTCTGTTTGACTTTTAATATTACCTACTGTTGTTGTTGTTTGTTGATTTTTTCTTGCTACAGGGGAAAGGGGGAGTGGTCTGAGATGAATTTAAATTGAAAGGGCCATGTGTATTAAATATTATATTCTAATATATATATATATATAATTGATATAATATAATATAAATTAATTATAATAATAATATTTTTATATAAATTTATATATTATATTATATATATATTATATATATATATTATTATGTATATTATTATCTATCTATTATCTATCTATTATATATATAGAATATATTATAGATAATAGATAGATAGATAGATTAATATTAATATAAATATAATATTTGATATATATATTAAAATAATATTATATATATTATATATAAATATTTATAAATCTAATATATATAAAAATCTATATAATATATATATATTTTGTATATAATTATTAATCTATATATAAATATACTATATATATATATATATATAAATATATTATATATTTACTTATATATATATATTATAAATAATAGATAAATAATAATAATAGATTAAAAATATTATACATATAATATTTTAATATAATATAATATTTATTTAAAATATATTAATATATAAATATAAATTTTATATATATAATATATTATAGTATTTATATATCTAAATTTTATTTACTTAATTATATAATTTTATATATATATATATAATAATATATATAATATAAATATAATATTAAAAATAGTATTTATTTTAATATATATAATATTAAAAAATAAATATTATATAGATTTATATTTTTTTATATATAAATATAAATATATAATATATAAAAAAAAAAAAATTTTATAAAATAAATTTTTAAAAAATATAATATTATATATATTAATATACATATATATATATAATATAATATATTATTTTATAAATATAATACTATATATATAATATATAATCCATTTTTAATTAAATTATATATAATAATTTTATATATTATTAATATATATATATATACATATTAATTATATAATATATATTATTATATTATACATATTATATATAATATATATATTAAAAAATTTTATTTTCATTCTAAAAATTTAAATTTTTTATTTTTTAAAATAAATAAAAAAATACCCCCTCAATAAAAAAAAAAATTTTTTGGGTTTTCCAATTTTAACCAGGGGAACCCAAAAAACTTTCGGCTCATGTTGCTCAAGCACGTCTTGAGTCAGTAGCCTCCCATCATGAGATTGGGTTTTTTATGACGGCTATAGGTGTTGCCAGGCTGTAAAGGGATTATCCCCTTCTCCTTCTCTTCTCCCTCTCTCTCACTCTCCCTCTCTCTCTCTCTCTCTCTCTTTTTAATATAATATTATATATAATATTTAAAATATATATATATATTAATATATATATTATATATAAAATAATATATCCCCTACATACATGTATGTTTATTATTTATGTATGTATGTTTTTGTATGTAATTATTTATTAGTATGTATGTATGTATGTATGTATGTATGTATGTATGATTAGTTGTCTTTTTTTTTTGTGTGTTTGTGTGTGTGTGTTTTATAAAAAAATTTTTTGGGTTTTATTTTAAATATATAGATATGGTGTGGCTGGTTATAATTAAATATTATATTCTTTTTTATATAAAAAATATAATTAATTATTTATATATATTATAATTTGGGATATAATATTTTTTTATTTTTTTTATTTTATAAATAAATTTCACTTATATTTTTATCTATTAAATTTTATACTTAAATTTTTAAAGATATATAACAGACCAATTTTTTATTATGAAAAAATTAAAAATTTATAAAATAAATAAAATAAAAAATAAATTTTTTTTTAAAAAATTTTTTTTTTTTTTTTTTTTTTTTTTTTTTTATTTTAAATTTTTTTAAATTTTAAAAATATTAAAAAAAAAAAATTAAAAAAAAAAAAAAAAAAAAAAAAAAAAAAAAAAAAAAAAAAAAAAAAAAAAAAAAAAAAAAAAAAAAAAAAAAAAAAAAAAAAAAAAAAAAATATATTTTTTTTTTTTTTTTTTTTTTTTTTTTTTTTTAAAAAAAAAAAAAAAAAAAAAAAAAAAAAAAAAAATATATATAAAAAATAAAAAAAAAAAATAAAAATCAAAAAATTTTTTTTATATATATTATATATTTTATATATATATATATAATATAATATAATATATATATATATATATATATAATAAAAAATTGGTTTTATATATATTTATTTATTTATTTATTTATATATATATATATTTATACACTTATATATATACATATATAAGTATTATAAATATACATTTATATATACGCATATATAAAAGACACTATCTAATTATATATTAAATATACATCCCTATATATTTTAAAAATATATATATATAAAATATAAAAATAATATATAAAATATACTTGTATTTATAAGTTTATGTTAGATTATAAAATATATCTATATATATAATATTATATTTTATTATTTAAAATATATTATTTTTTTATAAAATTATATTATAGATTATTTTTTATATATTTTGATATATATAATATATATATATAAATATTATATATATTATTTAATTTTAAATATTATAGATAAATTAAATTTTTATAAATATAATATATAACAATAGACAAAAATATAAATAATATATATATATATATAAAATATCTATAATTTTATATAAATTTTTTATATTTATATATATTATTTAATATATTATATATATATAATTAAAATAATATACTTAATATCATATATATATAATTAATATTATAATATATATATATATTTAAAAAGTATATATTTTTATAAAATTATAATAGAATATATATATATATATATATATATTTAATATATATATTATATATATTTATATATTTATTAATATATATATATATATTATATATTATATTTAAAATCTATATATATATATATATATAAAATTTATTATAACCCCACACAATATATATTGTGTGTGTGTGCGTGTTCGTGTATATGTATATGTATATGTAATTAATGTATAGGTTATTATATGTATTATATTATTATATTATATATATATGATTATTATATATATTATATATATATATATATATATATATATTTTATAATAATATTTATAATTTTAATAATATTATAAAATATATATATAAATATTTTATATATATATATATATATAAAATATATATATATTATTATATATTATATTATATTGTGTGTATGTATATTTATTTGTATATATGTAAAATATAGACCCCATACATCCTTAGTACATATAACACATATATACATTCATACATATATGTTTAAATTACACTTAGATTGATTATTTAACCTACTTTCTTTTATACAGTGAAACGTTCTCAGGATAAGGAGAAGTTGAAAGAGGTGAAAAAGCTGAAAAGCTGTTAGAAAAAGGTTTTAAGAATTCAATCCAAGAATTTTGTGAAATTGGTTAGAATTTTGTGAAGATTGTGAAGAAAGAATGTTTGCATGTCTAAAATTGGAAAATATTTATTGGGTGTGTTTCTGTTTTTTCATGTCTTCTCATTCTCTCCGACTTCTTTTTTCTTTTTTCTCTCTTCTTCCCTTTCTCTTTTCTCTCCTCCTTTTTTTGCCCCCCCTCCCCTCCCCCCCTCCCCCTCCTCTCCTTCTCCACTCCCCCTCTCTCCCCCTCCCTCTCTCTCTTCTCTCTCTCTCTCTCTCTCTCATCTCTCTCTCTCTCCCTCCTCTCTCTCTCTCTCCCCTCCCTCTGCCCCTCCCTCTTCCCCCCCTCCCTCCCCTCCCTCCTCTCTCCTCTCTCTCCTCTCTCTCTCCTCTTCTCTCTCTTCTTTTCTCCTCTCTTCTCTTCGTCTCTCTCTTTTCTTTTTTCTCTTCTCCTTCTCCTCCCTCCCTTTTCTTCTCCTCCCTCTCCCTCCCTCCTTCTTCTTCGCCGCCCCCTCCCTCCCTCTGTCTCGCTCCCTCCCTCCCTTTTCTCCCCCTCTCCCTCTGTCCCTCTCCTCCTTCGTCTCCTCCCTCTCTCTCTCTCTTCTCTCTCTTCTCTCTCTTCTCTCTCTCTCTCTCTCTCTCTCTTTCTCTCTCTTTCCCTCTCTCTCTTTCTCTCTCTTTTTTCTCTCTCTCTCTCTCTCTCTCTCTCTCTCTCTCTCTCTCTCTCTCTCTTTTCTTTTTCTTTTTATCTTTTTTTTTTTTTTCTTTCTATCTACCTACCTTCCCCCCTCAGGCCCAGTTGCAGCGTGAGATGCAGAAAGCCAAGCAAGACCCCAGGGAGGCAATAGAGTCCAAGGACAAGCACATGGAGGACACCAGGAGCTGACCGAGAACGTCAGATGCTGCCCCTCGACAAGGAGATGGCGGAGGAGAAGGCCGAGACGCTGCAGCTGGAGTTGGACCGGGGCCAAGGAGAGAAATAGAAGAGCTGACTTAAGCCAAGGCTCTCTCTTAAGATTTTCAGGTTTTAGTGGTCATGTTTTTTTATAGGGTCTTTTGTTTTTAAGATGGCTTTTGCTGATGGTGTGTTGGGGCCTTTTTTTCACTTTTTTTGTCATTGATACTACAAGTACTTTACTGATTATTTTGTATTTTTTCTATTATTAAAATTTTTTTATTATTGTTATTAGTATTATCATCATAAACATTGTTATTTCTTTTTTAATTATTATTAATTATTATTATTATTATTATTATTGTTATTATCATTATTACCATTACTATTACATTATTATTATTACTGTTATTAATATCATTATTATTTTTTTTTTTATTTTTATATTGTTCTTATAGTAATTATTATTACTTTATTGATATTATTATTGCTATCATCATGCTGTTCCTTTCTCCTGACCTCAAAAAGACTGGACCTGGAGATCCTGAAGACAGAGATGAGTGGTGGTGGAGGCGGATCCCCAACAGATGGGGATTCGGGAAACAACAACCTTCAAAGTCAGGCAGCTTGAACAGCAGAACAGCCGTCTGCGAGAAACGCTAGTCAAGTAAGGGATTAGGAGTTTGTGTATGTTATTCCCTTTTTTTCTCTTTTTCTTTTTTTGGTTTTTCTTTTTCTTTTTTTAAGTTCCATCTTTTTTTTCGCTTTTTTCTTTCTTTCTATTTGTATCATTCTTTCTTTCTTACCATGTCCTTATCCTGGAGAAGCAAGAACTCATTCACGTCTGTCAAAAGTACGCAAATTCCTGGTTTGGGGATTTTTGGATTGACAGCATTGTTTCCATCTGTCCTCATGGGTTAACTCTCACATGTAGTGTGTCCTTTTTTTTTGTAGATATGATTTTTGGATTAACAAATACACATGATATAGTAGGAGAATATTACTCAGATAGACAGTCACTTTTTTAAGATTAGCATTGCAAGTCATTTACCAGTTGCAAAGAAATATCAGTGGATATGGTTGCAAATTTTGACAACAGGCACCCTGTTTACGGGTGACCTTCATGGAGCTTATTTCTTTCACTTGTTTTGAGATTCATGTAGCCAAGAAAATCACTTGAATTAGACATAGAGCTAAGAAAAGTGTCAAAAAAATGCAGAAAAACTTTGTCGCTCATCGTCTTGATATTAGTTTGTTTACATACACCAAAGCAAGTGCAAGGGAGTGAGCAGACTTTTTTTCCCTGGAAGTCATTGGAATCAGTGTTGTTCTCAAGTCAAAACCTGCTCTTCTGTGTCTGTCAAAAAAAAAGGCTTTATTGATAAGTTCCTTTTTTTTTTTTTTTAACAGCTAGAGGGATCTTCTGGAAGGAATAAGGGGGGGGATAGGGGATAAAAGGGGGGAAAGGGGAGGACCAGAGTTTAGAAGGGTAGGGGTTTGTCAGTGTTCAAGGTAGGCTCAAAGGGGTTATGCTTATATCCAAGTCTTAGAAGCTATTGGTGGACAACCTAGAGTGTATCCTATTACATTAAATAAGTTCTGGTATGCTGCAGTCTAAATGAGATATCAAAAAAAAAAAAAAAAAAAAAAAAAAAAAAAAAAAAAAAAAGTCATGTGATATTCCACATCCACCTAGAATTAATGGTGATAGAAATACTGAAAGTTCCCTCACAAATTAAATATTTGCTATGATTAATATCTTTTTTATTTCCTAGAATGCGTGACTTGGCTGCACATGACAAGCATGAACTCCAGAAACTGCAGAAGGACATGGAGACCAAAAGACAGAGGTTACAGAACTCAACCGCACTCGGGTTAAATTGACATCACAAGTTGCTGAGTTGGAACAGACAATATCAGATCTACAGGAACAGGTTTTGTTCATTTGGGTTAAATTATATGTCAAATCATAAGAAACAAATAGTAGTATATACATAATGCTGCAATTACTTTTTCTTTCCTTTTAAAATGTGCCTCTTATTTAAGGAAGCTCTTATACTCACTTCCCGTTATAGGTCGATGCAGCTCTGGGCGCAGAGGAGATGGTGGAGACGTTGACCGACCGCAACCTCAACCTGGAAGAGAAAGTGGCTGAGCTGCACGAGACAGTTGCAGACCTCGAAGCTATCAATGATATGAATGACCAGCTCCAGGAGAATGCCCGTGAGTTTGGAGCTTGAGCTGAGGGAAGAGCTCGACATGGCCAATGGAAAGATCAGGGAGGTAGGTTGAAAGTGGCAGTTTAAATCACTTGTTAATGAACTAATAAATCATACTTTGATATTGTATGTTATCTTGAACGGCTTAGCCTCAGAGACATGGTTTCCTCAGGTTATGAGGGAACGTGAAGCTTCCAATGAGATTATAGTGGACCAGGAGTCAACCATTAAGAAGTTTCCGCGAGCTGGTCCAGAAGCAGCAAGAGCAGAACATTGAGCTGCGTCAGGCACTTGAGAAGGAGACCAACAAGCCAATTGCAACTCCCTCAGAGATCATTGACTTCAAGGTAATTGAGATCCTATGATAGTTTGGATGCTTTGTAATTTTGTATTACTGCTGGATTCAGTTTATGGGAAATAGATATAAGCTGTTTAGCTACAGAGATAAATGAAATATAATACAACTCAGAAAATAAATGGAGTTTTTTTGTTTAAACTGAAACTGGAAGTTAATAGCATAAAGTGCAGTCATTTTGCTTCTGGATTTTAAAACTTAACTTTTAAGGTGATATTTCATGTAGATAGATACCAAGTTGATAACTAATTTTACCAGTGAAATACTTGCATTCTACAACTCTTTTTCCATCACAGAAAATGTTCATTGAAACAATACTCATAGTAAAGCCATCGACATGGAACTCCGTCAGCTGGAGGTTGCTCAAGCCAACCAACACGTGGCTTACCTTACGCAGTACATGCCTGATAACTTCATGACAAGGGAGGCAAGTCTTTTCATTTTATTCTTTTCCTTTACATCTGAGAATCATCCTTTTCCTCTTCTTTCAATAAATTCTATGCTGCATTGCACAACTTTTTCTTTGTTCTTCCTGATTCAGAGTTTTGAGTTAATTCATATTAACTTCATATAAGTGTTCTCTTTGACAGGTGACCATGATGCTGTGCTTGTGCTGCTGCTTGTGGCCAGGATGGTGTGGAAGGCTGAAATTGTCATTGGTGGCCTGAGGGACAAATATCCATCTCCGAAACCATCGACAGGAACACGGTGCTCAAGTCTCATTCAGTTGAGCAATTTGCCTTTGCCTCACGCCTTCTGCAGCTTCTGTATGCACTTCAGGTATAGTAATTTTATAAATGATAGTAGCTGTATTTTCTAGGATACAGGATAAAGCAGCAAACAGAAATATGTTATACTGTTGTTGTTGTTATTTTAATTTATTGATGTATTTTTTTTATAGTAAGGCACAAGTCTTGAATTAAGGATCATATGTAAAGAAATTTTATGTAATGAGATATTTGTGAACAGAATTTCAACTCACAGTATTAAACAGTTTGACTACTGTACAACAAGGCCTGATATAAAGATAATGACAAAGCAATCCATGCTTGTTACCCTCTTTGCTTAAAGTGTTAATACACCACAGCTCTGCTGCACCAATATGAACAAGTGCTCAATACATGCAACGTAGAAGTGTTCCTTAAGCTAGGAACCTTATATGGAGAAATGGCTTCCCACGAGCGTAACATCGACTTCTACGTTGACCTTCTCAGGAAAGACCAGGTGAGACTGCAGAAAATAAAAGGATCTAACAGAGACTGTATTGATTTTTTATCGGTGTGGGAAATGTTTCTCATGAATGGGGTCTCTCCTTGGCAGATATCATCAGATCATTTGAAATTTTGATTTTCTCTAATCACTTTGTGAAAGAGTGATATATTGTTTTGGGAATACCTGTTCTTTCTTCCACAGGATAATAAAGAATTCAGAGAAATTATTATGCAGCTAAAGTATTTAACCTTTTGAATGTGGAATGAAGAATCTCCCCAAAGGAATATGAGAATTATGAAAGTGCAATAAATTCCCTTATTCTAAGATGTGTATCTGTGCTAACTTGTCTCCCTCACCCCAATATCACAGCTAGATGAAAATACACCAATGGATGCTGGAGAGACTGTTGGTTACTTCTCAACAGTGTATCCTCTCATCTGCTGCTGAAGATCACATCTCTCTACCTGACTGATTGGCAGAGTGCTGTCCTCAGGAACTGATGCTGCTGCACTACAGCCGCTCTTACTATGCTACATGGTAATTGGAGTAGGAGTTGTATGA
>NW_023659655.1:0-2500 GCF_015228065.2 Penaeus monodon
TTCTTGTACAAGTGTTTTGATTTTTGAAGATAAAAATAGTTTATATGGGTCTTTAACTGTTTTCGCCACTACAGCAACTGTAACATAGTGACATAGGTGAAAAAGATGTTAAGACATACCAGTGTTTTTCTTCATTTGGCATGATTGTATATTAATTTAAATTCAGAAAATTGAAGAGGTCGAGTAGTAAGTTTTATTCAGTCCCGACGTAAAGATATTTCTCTCTTTTGTAAAGGGAATTTTAAGAAAATTTTTGCATGCATTACTTAAAAAGTGGTGTCTCAATGCGTTTTTTCCGATGGTATATGACTGTCTCCGAAAGAAAACAGCTATCTAGTCCCATCTCTTACCGCATGTCTGTAAGCAGACGAGAAAGAAAATGGCAGAGAAATCGAAAAGTAAAGTTGCTTGACTTATGTCCATTAGCAAGATTTAAGGAAAAACTAACATCATGTCAGAAGGCTAAATGTAATTATCGGATCAATACCATGATCCCTTTCAGATTTTTAAATTCTTAACCTGTATCTCTCCTGAGACTAGCTAAAGAAATCCCAAATTTTACCCTCTTACGACGACCCGTGGGTGGCACGCCGTGTCTGGGTAAGAGGCAGGGGTGAGGATGGGAGGGAAGGGGAACTCTCCTCTCCCTGTAAACGGTTATTGATCGTGTCATCCTCATTAGCTATGGTTGTGATCACTCATCTGTAACACTTCAGTGCAGGGCTGTATTATCTGCTGAAGCAGGACTTGTGACTGTTTGTAACACCTGGTTATCGGGACCTTTGCCTATGTCAGCAGCTGGATCATGTTTTTTTTGTTTGTGTGCTTTTTCTTCCCTCTTATTCTTATTCTTATTATTGTTTTGGGGAGAGGAGGGGAGGGGGAGAGGAACCCTTTCAGGTGTGCAGATTGTTTATCGCGGAAATTTATTCTAAAATTTAAACATAGGTCAATAAGGGGCCCAAATAATTAACAAAATTTTGTTCGCGTAGTTTCATTCATTGGGAAAGGGGTGGTCACTCATCTTGTAACAGGGTAAATTATCGATCCAGGTACAATTCCAAACACGATGAATATTGTGGGGGGCGGGGTGGGAGGGGAGGGGGGGTTTAAAGATGGAGATGGGTCATTTGTGACATCGGGTTGGATTATGAAAAGTCTCATTCATTAGGAGGGGTGATCACTCGTGTGTGTAACAGGGTTAATTATCGTTCCAAGTATCAGTTTAAACATGATGAATATTGCGGCGCTGGGGTGGGAGGGTATGAGAAGAGGGGATTCCAATGGGTGGGGTAGGAGGGGTGGGGGGAGGGATCATCTGTGGTACCAGGCATATTGCTTCAGAGAGGAGGGAGGGGGAAGGGAGGGGAGTCCTCCAGGTGTGTGTGTGTGTGTGTTAGACATCATTAACTATGGTTAATGATTCTGGTTGCGGTCATGATTACGTTAATCACTTTCAGTGGCCATTAACCTACTTCTTGTTGTGACGCGTAATGTGAGTCGTTCTGTCCAGTCGCCTGTATTGGAGGGGAGGGGTGGGGAGGGACATCCTGTGCCTATGCCTACTTACTGCTATGAAGCGCCATGAACGACCATAAGGTAGTCTGGTGTGCATGCTAGCCATCATTAACTATGGTTATTAACTATGGTCATTAACCTACTTCCTGTTTTCACACTTATGTACGTACATGAGAGTGAGGAGGGATGTCCATGCATACACTACTACATAAACGAACATTAAAAACTGCTAATTTATTAAATAACCGGCTAGTGGTACTTACACACCCCCTCTGTTGCCTTTCTTTTCTCTTACTATCTTGGCCCTTATGTGTGTATCTGGTTCCCCAACTATATATAGCAGTCGGACCGACGATAACCGACACGGCAAACCAAAGGAGACCCTGCTGCAGAAATGGTCACCTTAGGATGCTGTAGGAAGGGCGTCACTGGAAGATCGCCAGAAAGCCTGCAAACCAGGATGTTTGTCAGAGCAGTTATTAAGATGCACCATGATGTAGTGGAAGGGCGCTACCTGCCTGACGCCTGCTCCTCCAGTTAAACTCCAGGAGCTCGTCAGCGCAGGTATCAGCCACCCTGAGATGGCAGAAGAGGATGCCTCCTACACAGGCGAAGATCACGAGGACGTGTGGACGAAGCATGTAGCCGAGAAGGACTTGTACGAGGACTACGAGGAAGTCTAGACGGATCCAAGTCAAGGAGGTCACAGGACCTCCTTGACCTTCGAGGACGTGTGGACGTCGAGGACGGATAGATTACACCAAGGACCAGAAGAAGAGGATGACAGGGACGAGCAGCCACGAAGATGCACCAAGGACAACGCACGTGAGGCGAGATGACCAGCAAATCAGGGCCAGCCAACTTGGGTCACCCTTGAGGCCAGTCTAAGGTGCCTCGAGGACGAGGCATGCGTAGGTGGCCGAGCAATATGGAGGGTCATTAACAGACGGAACCTAGTGACTTCACCTCGCTCCTCCCTACA
>NW_023659655.1:7500-15000 GCF_015228065.2 Penaeus monodon
CCTATATATGTATGTTGCAAGACCGGATGATACACTTCACACCCCCGTCCAAGCAGCTGCTCTTCTCCTTGGGCAGGACGCAGATGTCGCCCGGCTTTCTCTTTTCGCACAGGGATAAACATCCGCCCTCGAAGGGAACCGCCGCATGAGAGGACACGTCCGTAAGCCCACGTGCTGCATTATTGCAGAGTCAAATACCCACGGTGCTACATTGTTGCAGAGTCAAATACCACAGAGCAAAACCCACGGCATTGTGTTTATTACAGAGCAAAAGCCCACAGTGTTGTGTTTATTACAGAGCAAAAATCCATGGTGTTGGGTTTATTACAGAGGAAAAATCCACAGTGTTGTGCTTATTTCAGAATTATAAACCCACGGTGCTGTATGATTACAGAGTCAAAAAAACTACAGTGCTTTATTGACTACAGCAGGAAACCCACAAAGCTGTGTTGGTCAGATCTCTAGAAACGCGTCTACCACTGGAAACAGCCGGTGAACACAAGAAGGGATGGAGGCGGAAATTGACATACCTAGAGACGGTGTTACGTGGATAGACAAGGATATACAAGAGCCAGGCTGAGCGACAAAATATGTAACAAAATGTCATCAGTCTCAGATCAATCCCCACACTAGGTGTATCTTAACCTGTTATTCGTGACGTCCACACATGCCTGGAAATTTCCTATCTCTTCTGACGTCTATTGGCACCACAGAATCCTGTCTTATTGGCTAAAATCCTGACACATGGTGAACCCTACCTGGCGTTAATGCCCAGTACTGGAAGTTGGCATCACTGCCTTTATGGAAGCGGTACAGAGGACGTGCAGATGACTCCTTGTGCGAGGACCTTGTGCAAGGACCTTCTGCGACACTATATTGTGCCCATTTTACAGTGCAGTGGAGACGATTATCATGCGTGGGACATAGCGGTTTGGGGCACCTTCACCTGATGATTTTCTGTCCACTGATCCCAACAGATGTATAGTGTCAGATACGTTATACTGAAGGTTGTTTTGCTGAGTACTGGAGAGGTTTTTCATCTCGGCGGCCGATGTCCTGGGAGGAGTCCAAGTTCTGCTGTATTCTCTACTTGTGATTGGGGATGTGGAGTTTTTTCCCTTGTCCAGCAACAATACAGCTAGGGATTTCAGTATCCCTTATCATTGCCGTTTCTTTTTGGCCTGAACACATTGAGGATGCAGCAAGTAGTGCATCTATGGACACAATTGAACACATTCACATACGTGTATGAATGTGAAAGTAGGTCAGTGACCGTGACGTAATCAGTGACCTTGACGAAACCACAAACCGCAAACCGCAACCAATGTCCACAACAACATAATCAATACCCGGAAATCATTAACCTACTTTCACATGTGCATTTTATGTTCGTACATGACGCATCATAAGAGAAATAATGAAACTAATGATGTACTACAGACGAGTATCCCCTCCAATGCAGGTGACAGGTGACATAGATTAATGATCACAGCGTAACCACACAACCTTGTCGAGAGTGAAAGCAGGTTAATGATCACGAGGTAACCACCAGACCGCAGCTGACTAGCACACACACCTTACAGTCCAAAATAGTACATCATAACAGAAAGATGACCAATATCCGTAACCGAAATCATTACCCGTAGGCAGATGCTACAGATGACTCACCCGTGGCTCCCCCCCACCCACACCGCAATATTCACCATGTTTAAACTTGTACCGAGATCGAGAATTGATTCTGTTACAGACGAGGGAAACCGTCTCTCCTAATGACTGAAACTGTCAAAATCAATAATAATAGGTCACACAGGTCTGCTAATGACCGATAATTTCTGCTCCTCTCTCACAGTACCAGAGATAAGAATACAATTAAGTGTAAAGGATTTATAAAAACTCGTTATACAATATATGATTTTATTTTTGATTGTATAAACACTATACAATGCGCTCGCACACCACACACACACACACACACACACACACACACACACACACACACACACACACACACACACACACACACACACACACACACACACACACACACACATTTTTTTCCCACCCTGCATATGATGCAGATGACAAGGAAAAATTCTAACCCGTGCCTGCATTACTATCACTGCATGCTGTCGAATCCTCATCGTCTTCTGTTTAGTCAATGAGAGGAATCAAGTCAGCATATAACGGAGCGGTGCAGACGAGGAAAACTCTCCATTGTCTGATTACTACCGCATGCCAACAAACTCCTCTCACCGTGCGATGACACTTGCCAAGATCGAAACCGTGCAAATGATGAGAATATATTGGATAGATCATCTTCACCGGTGGCAGCTCTTGGATGTTTGATAGGGCATGTGTCAGGACCATCTATGTAGCGATAAGTTAGAGCTGTCTGGAAGATAATTCTTTTGTCTCGGTCGTACCCTCCTCTTATATGACAGTCTGTCACCAGTGGATTACGGAACTTAACCCGTTTCTTCATCGCGTGATATCTCCAGGTGGCGATCATTTATTATTTGCAGTGTACGTGGGTTTCTCCATTGAATATCTTCTTTTCTTCCTGGCGTATTGTCACTCACTGTTCACTCACCAAACGACTAAACAGGGCTTTAAATACCATTGACGGCAATATTCCATGCTGGCAACTATTGATATTGTTGGGCGGGCGGAACACAAATAACAGGCTTAAATTTTCTTGTAAATGTAAAATGCGAGTACCACTATTTCATATGTTTGCACCTTTCATGCTTATAAAACTAAAAGGTTAATTACCTAATAGATTGAAAAGTCGCTGGTTTTATTCTATTTAGAGAGCATTAATAGGGTTTCCAGGTATCTACACCTGGTCAAAGACGGGTTTCCTCCCCCTCGTATTTACGCCTGAACACCTAAACAACCACCTCTTCTAGCTCAGAGGTAATGATGAAATAATCGCAAAGATTATAATCAGTATCTTTAATTTTTTTTTTTTACAAATGCATAAGTAAAACCGCACGCGGCGGCGGCGAGGGCGGCGGCGGCGAGGCCGGAAAAATTGAGAAATATAGTAACTTGAATGTGCCCCTTCCTCTCTCTATGTAATGTTGTCGTCGAAGGCGCCCCCTCGCCGCGCCGCCCTCCGCCGCCCTCGCCGCCGCCTCCCTCGCCGCCGCCGCGTGCGGTTTTACTTTCCCCCGCGCCGCGCATCCGCGTCAGTGATGATGCGGCGCGTGCGGGAATATAGAGCCCCTCGTCTAAGCTGCGGTCAACATTACAGGGA
Organism: Penaeus monodon; assembly: GCF_015228065.2. NCBI lineage: Eukaryota > Metazoa > Arthropoda > Malacostraca > Decapoda > Penaeidae > Penaeus > Penaeus monodon. The sequence goes on from NW_023659655.1 coordinate 10,760, forward strand.
GAAATATTATCTGGCGACGAAGAAGACGGTGATAACGTAGGCAGTTTACATGCTGAATGATTATAATGTAACCGCCAAGGTAAAGTTTTGTTAACAAGGCTGAGAATCGGTTACTGATGACAGCTAAAAGTGCACCACATTGTGAGGAGTGCCATTGCCGGTCGCACATTTAGTTGGAAAATGTACAGGATTCTCAGACGTATGTACTTGTCTCGCTGGAAAATGTATCGGAGGATTGGTATATTTGTTTATTTCTTCTTTAATGACAAGGTTAGATGTACTTTTATGCAAAAATACATATATTGATACCATTGGTAGCATTATTTGTCATTTAAGAATAAAAATTACACTTTTACATAAAGAATTTTGATAAAATACTAGCATGTAATGGCTCGGATGCGGTTGTTAGTATTTATAAGCCTCTATCAAAATCTGAATGAGGTGACATGCCCGAAGACAGCAAATCGTGCCCTGCTATCGTCGTATTTCTGTCTGCGAATGGGAAAAAAAATAATTGCGAGGAAAGCGGAAGCAAACTTGAATGAATGATGGAATTAAATTCTGACAAATTATTGTGGCAAATGTTTGTACTATGATGATTATCTATTGTAGTCATACGAGTAATTTCTATTTTATACTACTAATGAAAGACATATTACTGTTTTATCAATTTTATGTTTTCTTCGCAAGGAACCTCCAAGTTTGATATGGCTATAAGCATCACCAATTCTAAGCCAATCAATGTCAATACATATTTAGTGTTGTGTGAAGTTATGTTATAGCTCCAATTATGATTATAATCACCATTTTTTACATCCTCCGGTAAATACAGCATCGCGCTTAGTCGAGGGAGAGGGAGGAGGAGCAGATTTAGGAGAAGTGAGACCTCGCCAACAAGATATGGCATGTTTGATAGGGAGAACAGACCGTGAGCTAGCGGAACGAGTGGGTGTGAAGAACGATGTGCTACGAAGATCAACAACCGAGGCGAGCATTTCTAAAACTTTCTAGCTATCTAGAACATGGGGTTTACCTTGGTCAAATGATTGAAGGGGTGCGATTTCCATGGTAGATATTCATTAAGTATGCAGTTCTTCACGAAAGGAGACGAGAAAAGTACTTCCATGGTGTCGCTCTATGGTTCGCCTCTTCCTCACTTCGCACGTCCATTAATGGTTTTACTATGTCGGTGAAGTCATTATCTCGTGACAAGCAGGGGTATTCCCTGATACCTGTCTGTGGTCGTCCGTTATCTGGATATTGCCTGGAGCATTGTCAGAGTTTAGGAAGGCATCTTTAGATAAATAAGACTTTTTGTTAAAGATGATAGCAATGCTATAACATTTTAACCCTTACCATATATTTCCCAAGTCTGAAAAAACTGCTCAGTTCATATACATATACTTCAATCACCCTTGTATTTGAAAAAAAAGGGCATTTTGCTTTCTCTAAGTTATGAAAAGAAGCTTTTCCCTCCCTTATTATGAGGTAATGCGAATATTTTTTCTCCTAAACGAATGCTTTTTTACTTGTCATTTAGAAAATATTGCTTCGGTTGCGGCTTTTCCCCCTTTAGGACTGTGATTTTCAACCCTTTCTCTATAACTTACCTCCTTGACTGTATATTGCTCGTCATATACGCTTTACTGCCATGTAAACAAGAATATCTATGTAGACGCACAACAAGAAAGCACCTTATTTTTTATATTTTGCAAAGAAACGTTTTGATTAAGAAATATAATATAGTTGTTGATAACTCGGTTTAAGAATAGAAAAAAAACCGTATCAGTTGGAAAATCACATGCTGTCTGCTAAGATCTACCGCATCGCGGGTGCCATGTATATTTTTACTCCCTCTGGTAAAAGTACCCATGGTCAAAAATCTCTGCTTTAGGCTAATTTGTGTGTGTCTTTGTCCAATATGCGAACAATTATAAAAGCATTATATCATGAGGGGCAAACAAGTTATATTATTTTACCTCAATTTTTTTTTTCATATTTCATAAAAGTTCTTGGTTTTGATAAAGGGTCAATTGTTAAAAGGGTAAATGTTTTAACAATTAATCAAAGCCTTCTTTTTTATTCTTGAAGATAGAAATAGTTTACGTGGGTCTTTAAACAGTTTTCGTCACTGCAGCAACTAGTGGCATAGTGAAAATTATAGGTGAAGGATGTTTTCTTCATTTGGCATGCTTGTATATTAAGTTCTTCAGAAAATGTGGAAGAGGTCGAGTAGCAAGTTTTATTCAGTGTCGACTTAAAGATATTTTCTCTCTTTGTAAAAGATTTAAGAAAATATATGTATGTATTACTTAATAAGTGGTGCCTGAATACCGTTGCATTGTTCTTTTTCTTCCTATATACGTGTAGCCAGGTACTATAGACAATTTCGAGGAGGGGGAGTAAATTGCTGAAGAGCTAGTTCCACTTTCTGTGCTGATATCATCATAAAACGGAGGATGTATTGTTATGTGATCTCTTATGGAAGGATACGCTCGTCTGTATATAGTTATACATATGGGTCTTAAGGGAAAACTAAATATATTTCCTAAGTTGCATTGTAGATTGTAAAACATCGAGAAATGCGGCAGGAACATTTTAGGAAATATACCGCATTGTCCCTTGAGGTTAATTAGCAAAGCATAACTGAGTCAACACGTGGGACAGGTGGTGACGCTAGTTGGTAGATAATTAGGTGTTCAGGCGTAAATATGAGGGGGAAACCCGTTTTTGACCTGGTGTAGATACCTTGAAAACACTATTCAGGCTCTCTAAATAGAATCAGACCAGCGTCTTTTCAGTCTATTAGGTAATTAACCTGTTAGTTTTATAAGTATGAAACGTGCAAAGTATGAAATATTGGTTATCGCATTTACATTACACAGAAACTTTAAGCCTGTTATTTGTGTTATCGCTTCTTAGGACGTGTGTTTGTGTATGTTTGAGTCATAATAAAGGCGTATTGGGGGAGGAGGGGGAGTGATGATGGAGGTTGGGTCGTCAGCGACAACTGACATCGGTTATCATATTGATCGTGTCACACTCATTAGCTATAGGTGTGATCACTCACCTTTAAACACTTCAGTGCAGAGCTGTATTATCTCCTTAAGCAGGACTTGTGACTGGTGATTTGTTTGTTTGCTTCTTTTTCTTACTATTATTTGGTTTGCAATGGGGTATGGAGGAATGTGGGGCAGGGGCGGTAGGAAGGGAAGGAAGGATCACCTGTTTTCGGGTCAACACCTTGATTTGGTCATTACCTGGCCTGACTTCTATCCGTCCTGCGGTTGGGTTCTTTCCTTGCGCGGTTATTTGTTATTGGTTATGAGGGGTGATCATTCGTCTGTAGCACGGCCATTTGTCAAGTCATTACAAGTTCAAACAATAGTTATACATATGAGCAAGTAGTGACGCTAGTTGGTAGATAATTAGGTGTTCAGGCGTAAATACGGAGGGGAAACCGTCTTTGACCTGGTGTAGATACTTGAAAACCCTAATGCTCTCTAAATAGAATAAAACCAGCGTCATTTCAATCTATTAGGTAATAACCTGTTGTATAAGCCTAAATTTTTAAACGTATGAAATATTGGTTATCGCATTTACATTTACACAGAAAATTTAAGCCTGTTATTTGTGTCATCGCCTCTTAGGGCGTATGTTTGTGTAAGCTTGAGAGATCAATAAAGTACAACAAGAATTTCATGATCCTTTTCAATAAACTATATTTTTATTATGAAGATGTCTTTGGGATGTAAGAACGGCTAGTATAACACGTTAAAATATGAGAGGAGGTCGCAGGCTTATCAGTCGTTCTGCGAAATTTTGAATTATTCTTATTAGGTCTTCACCTTTGTTATATTATGCATTTGTAAAAAAAAAATGAAGATACTGATTATAATCTTTGCGATTATTTCATCATACCTCTGAGCAAGAAGAGGTGTTGTTTAGGTGTTCAGGCGTAAATACGAGGGGGAGGAAACCCGTCTTTGACCAGGTGTAGATACCTTGGAAACCTATTAATGCTCTCTAAATAGAATAAAACCAGCGACTTTTCAATCTATTAGGTAATTAACCTTTAGTTTTATAAGCATGAAAGGTGCAAACATATGAAATAGTGGTAATCGCATTTAACATTTACACAGAAAATTTAAGCCTGTTCTTTGTGTTCCGCCCGCCAACAATATCAATAGTTTGCCAGCATGGAAATATTGCCGTCAATGGTATTTAAAGCCCTGTTTAGT
>NW_023659656.1:0-11735 GCF_015228065.2 Penaeus monodon
ATGATTTTATTTAAATTGTATGTATATTTAAAATATTGTTATACTATATTAAGTTTGTTAAGTATTAATCAAAGATATATATATAATCCATAAATGTTTTTATGGATTAAATTGATTTTATTATTAATTGTTTTGTAAAATATTTAAGATAAAATATATAATAAAAATTGAACGATAAAAAAATGATAATATGATAATATATTGAATAAAGATTGGATTATATAAAAAGGGAAAAAAAAATAAAATGAAAACGATAAATGAGTAAAGGAATTGGGCCTTTTAATATAAAAAAGAATCCAAAGTGGAAACGGCAAAATTTTAGGGAATAATTTTAATTCCCAAAATGTTTTTTCATTAACAATTATTGGGTAAAATGAAATAATAGAATTGTATTTTGAAAATTATTAAATATAATAGAGGGTTTATAAATTTTATTATTAATTTTTATTATTATTATTATTATTATTATTTTATTATTATTATTATTATTATTATTTATTTATTTATTATTAATTATTAAAATATATTATTAAATCTTAATATTAAAAAATTTAAAAATTAAAAATATAATAATAATAATTACTAAAAATAATTTAATTTAAAATTATTTTTAAATTAAAATTTTTTATTAAATTTTTTTTAATTATTATATTTTTACATAATTTAAATTGTAATATATAATTAAAAATAATGTTTTAAATAATTATATAAATCTATTTTATTAAATTTATTTTTATATTTTTTTGGGTTAAAATTTTTATTGAAATATTATTATTTTTTTAAAATAATTATTAAATTAATAATATTAAAATTGCAATAATAAAGATAAATGAATAATGATGATAATAATTGAAATGATGATAAGATGAATAATGATGATAAAATGATAATGATGATGATATAAAAATTAATTTTGTCATATAAAATAAAAAGTGAAAAAATAAATTAAGTGCCAAAAAATTTAAGAAATAAACCTTTGAGAACTCCAAAGGATTTTTCGAAATTTTTAACTTTTGGAATATTTAAAAAAGTTTTTTCGATTTTTTTAATATTTCCAATTATGTAAAATGAAATAAAAGAATTGTAATTAAACTTATTACTATATTATATTAATTAAATATTATTTTTTTTTTTTTTATTTTTTTTTTATTTTTAATTATTATTATATTACTCTTATCTTAATTATTAATTATTTTAAAAATTATTATTATTTTAATTATATATAAAATTAATTTAATAAATATTATTAATTATTGTTTAAATTTTTTAAAAAATTATTAATTAATTAAAAATAAAAATAAAATTAAAAATAGTTTTAATTCAAAAATAATGTTAAAATTATTACATAATTAAAAAATTTTTTTTTAAATTTTTAAAAAATATTTTTTAAAAATGTTTATATTGAAAATATTGTTATTAAATAATTAAATTGTTTTAATATTTAAGAAAGATAATAATATTTTTAATATAATTTTATTTTTGATTTTTAAAAATTGTTTGTTTTAATTAAATTTCAAAGAGATATAATTATAAATATAAAGAAAATAATAATAAATTAATATGATAATATATGAAAAAAATGAATTGTATAATGATATAAAAGTAAAGAAAAATAAATCGAAAAAGGGAAATTAACGGAATTGCCTATAGTATAAAAATAAAGTTTTAAAAATTTTAAATGAAAACCAAAATTTTCAAATTTTAGGTTATGAAATATTTCTCAAAATGTTTTTTCATCATGATTATAAAGTAAGAAAGAGAATTTAAATTTGATTTATTAAAAAATTGTATTTTCAATTAAAAAATTTTATTATTTTAATTTATTATTATTATATTATTTTATTATTATTATTATTATTATTTTATTATTATTAAATTTTATTTTTATTATTATTTTATTTAAATTTTTTAATTATTCAAAAAAATATTATTAATTAAATTAAAAACCATATAATAAAAAAATTTTTAAAAATAATCTATCTTATAATTTTAAAACATTTAAATATTATATAATAATTATTAATTTGTCCCTTTTAATTTTTTAAAAATTTTTTTTTATTAAAATTAATTATTTACTGTATAATTAAAAATAAATTAAAAATAATAAAAAATTATTAAACTTATATTATTATTTTTGTATTTTAATATTATTTTGGGTTTTTATTTATTAAATTTTTTTATTACCCCTTTAAATTTATTGGGTTTCAAATCAATAATATATAAAAAATCCCAAAAATGAATAAAGGATAAAATAAATAATGATGATAAAAAGAATAATGATTAAATGATATGATATGATATAGAGAATTTTAAAAATAATATAAAAAGGTAAAAGAAAAATAAAAGTAAGGGCAAATTAAAAAAGTAAAAAAAAAAACCCAAAAAGAAAACCATTCTTAGCGGAAATTAGGGTTTTAAAAATGTAAATCCCCCATTTATTTCATCTTGATATGGAATAAAAGGGGAAATTTTTATAATTTGAATTTATTAATATTAAAGTATTAATATATATTAAATTTTTATTTTAATTTTTTTATTATTATTATATTATATTTTATTATTAATATTTATTAAATTTTATTATTATTAAAAATTTTATATTATTAAAAATTACTATTAATTAAAATAATATATAAAAAAAATTTTGATAATTTAATTAAAATAATAATTTAATTTTATAATTTTTAATTTAAAGTATGGGGTTTTAATTTGCAAAAATTTTATAAGTTATTTACATAAATTTAAATTTTAATTAGTATGATAAATAATTAATTATTGTTATTAGTTATTATTATTATACTAATTATTGTTGTTTAGTATTATTCAAAATTATATTTTAATATTAAATTTTTAAAAATATTATTTTGAAAAAGTTGATAATAAGGGAAAAATATATAATAAGAAATGAATTAATGAAATGATAAGATTTAAAAATGATGATAATATGATAATGATGATGATAATAAAGGAAGTGATAAATATAAAAGTAAAGAAAAAAATAAAAAGTGAAAAAGGGTCTAAAATTATTTTAAAAAAAATCCAAAATGCGGCGGATCTTTGGGAAAATTGCCTTTTAGGGTAATAAAATAATTTCCGATTTTTAAAATTTCCAATATGGTAAAATGAAAAAAATTTATAATTTTTAATATTAAAAATATTTTAATATATAAAAATTTTATTTAATTTTATTATTAATATTATTATTATTATTTTATTATTATTATTTTTTAATTATTAATTATTTAAAATATTTATTATTTTACTTTTTAATTATTAAATAAAAAGTAAAAAATAATAATCTAATCTAAAAATAATTTTATTAAATTAAAATGTTATTTTTAAAAATTTTTAATTTTTGTAAATTGTTAATTAAATTTTTTTTAATTAAAATTAAATTAATACTATTAGATAATGAATAAATTTTTATAAAATTTATTATTGTAATTTAAATTGTTATTATATTATTTAAATGTTTTTATTTTATTATTTTTAAATTTTATTTTATTTTGTATTAATATAAAATGCAAAGATAATATTATAAAATTCAATAATATATGAAAATTTAATAATGGGTAAATGAATAATGATGATGATAAGATATAATGATGTAATTGTGATAAATGATGATGATAATAAAAGAATTGTGTATATAATATAAATAAAGGAAAAAATCCCAAAATAAAAAAAGGAAAAAATTTACAAATAAAGCCGGGAAAATTTACAAAATAGTTTTTGATTTCTTTAAATTGGATTTTTGGTTTGAAAAAATTTCCCAAAATTTTAATAAAGAAAAATTAGAAATTTAATAACTGAAATAAAGAGAATTTGAAATTTTGAAATTTTAATATATTAATATTATTATTTTTATTTTATTATTATTATATTATTATTATTATTATTATTATTATTATTATTATATTATTACTCTTTATTTCTTAATTATTAGCATATTGCCAAAAAATATATCATAACTCTAATAATAGCAACAATAATAAAAATAATAAGTATGATAATAATAATGCTAGTCGTTATAATATTGTTATTAAATTATTATTTTATTATTATTATTATTATTTTTGGGAGGTTTTATAATTTAAAATAATTTTACAGTAATTTAAAATTTCTAATTAAATACTTTTAAAAAAATAAAGTATAAATTTTTTATTTTATAATTGTTATTATTTTATTATTGTTTGGTTATTATATTATTGGGGATATATTAATTAAATTAATTAAAAATTAAAATTGCAAAATATGATAAAATTGCAATAATGAAGATAATATTGAATAATGAAGATAATGTGATGATAACGATAATAAAGATGATAATCATTTAAAGATGATATGTTTAAAGGAGTGGTTTTAAAATTAAAAAAAAAAGAAAAAAAAAATCCCAAAAGTACGAAAAAGCGGCAAAATAAAAGCGAATTATAGCCTTTTTAGAGTATAATCAAAAATGACGTTTTTTCGTTTTTTTTTTGGAAAATTGGAATTATTATAATTAAAAATTATAATCATGAAAAATATGAAAAATGAGAATAAAGAGAATAAATTTTATTTTTAAAATTATTAATATTATTATATTTTTATTATTATTATTATTATTATTATTTATTATTATTTTATTATCATTATCATTATTACACATTAAATTTTTTATTATTATTATTATTATTATTTTATTAATTTTACCTTATTCCAATTTTTTCATACTCAAAATAACAATATAATAATATAATAAATAATAATAATAAGTATTAAAAATATTGTTATTAAATTGTATTTAAATTTCATTTTATTATTTTTTTATATATTGAAAATAATTGAAAAAATTTAATACAGTAATTAATACATAATTAAATAATTAATTAAAATAATATTTTAAATTTAATAATTGTTATTATTTTTTATTATTTTATTATTTTTTTTTGTTTATTAAAAATATTATTTAAAAATATTAAATAAACTCCAAAATTCAATAATAAAGATAAAATTGCATAATTGATTAATAATTGAATAATGATGATAATGATGATGATAAGATATAATGATGTAATATGATTTAAGATAATGAAAACAAGAAATGGTTATAAAAAAAAAAGTGTCAAAAAAAATAAAAAAAAAGGGGAAAAAAACCCCAAAATTCGAAAAGCCGAAAATCTCCAAATATGTTTTTTCCCCCCTTTTATTTCTTTGATGATTTTGGCAATTATCAGGGTAATAATGATAATAATTACCAGAATTGTATTTAAACATGACAACAATGATGATAAAAATGAGAATAAAGAATTTTGATAACTTTTGAATATTATTAATATTATTAGTATTATCATTATTGTTATTATTATTATTATTATTATTATTATTATTATTATTATTATTATTATTATTATTATTATTATTATTATTATTATTATTAAATCTTTCTTTAAATTATTAGCATTATTGCCAAAAAACATATCATAACTTAATAATACAATAATAATAATAATAAAGTATAATAATAATAATGCTAGTCGTTATAATATTGTTATTAACATTATTATTGTTATTATTATTATTATTGTTGTGGTTATTAGTATTATTGCAAAGATATATATTATAACTCCAATAATTGCAATAATAATGATAACAATTGCAATAATGATGATAATAATTGCAATAATGATGATAATGATGATGATAATGATGATAATGATGATAATGATGATGATAACGATAATAATGATGATAATTATGATAATGATGATGATAATAACAGGAATTGTGTCCATATATAATATAAAAAAGGTAAAAAAAAAAAAATCCCAAAGTCGAAAAAACGGCAAAAACTAGCAAAATATAGCCTTTTGAGAGTATACTCCACAAAAGACGTTTTTTTCGATTTCTTTTATGATTATCGGCAATTATTAGGTAATAATGATATAATTACCAGAATTGTATTAATCATGAAACAATGATGATAAAAGTGAGAATAAAGAGAATTTTGATAACTTTTGAATATTATTAATATTATTATTATTATTATCATTATCATTATTATTATTATTATTATTATTATTACTCTTATCTTAATTATTAGCATTATTGCCAAAAAATATATCATAACTCTAATAATAACAATAATAATAATGATAATAAGTATAATAATAATATGCTAGTCGTTATAATATTGTTATTAACATTATTATTGTTATTATTATCATTATTATTATTTGTTTCTGGTAGTATAACTGCAAAAATAATTGTTATAACAGTAATAATTACAGTAATTACAATACTAATTAAGATAATGATATAAATAAATTTTTATAAAATCGTATTATTGTTATTATTATTGTTATTACTATTATTATTGTTGTGGTTATTAGTAAATTATTGCAAAGATATATATTATACTCCATAATTGCATAATAATGATAACAATTGCAATAAAGATGATAATAATTGCAATATGATGAAATGATGATGATAATGATGTAATGATGATGAAAAACGATAATAATGATGATAATCATGATAATGATGATGATAATAACAGGAATTGTGTCCATATATAATATAAAAAGGTAAAAGAAAAAAATCCCAAAAGTCGAAAAGCGGCAAAATCTAGCGAAAAATAGCCTTTTGAGAGTATTCTCCAAATGACGTTTTTTTCGATTTCTTTGATGATTTCGGCAATTATTAGGGTAATAATGATAATAATTACCAGAATTTTTATTAATCATGACAAATGATTATAAAGTGAGAATAAAAAAATTTATATAACTTTTGAATATTTTTTAAAATTATTAGTATTACAGTATTATTATTTAATTATTAAATTTTTTATAATTAAATTATTATTTATTATTATTATTATTATTATTATTATTATTATTATTATTATTATTATTATTATTATTATTACTCTTATCTTAATTATTAGCATTATTGCCAAAAAATATATCATAACTCTAATAATAACAATAATAATAATAATAATAAGTATAATAATAATAATGCTAGTCGTTATAATATTGTTATTAACATTATTATTATTATTATTATTATTGTTGTGGTTATTAGTATTATTGCAAAGATATATATTATAACTCCAATAATTGCAATAATAATGATAACAATTGCAATAATGATGATAATAATTGCAATAATGAAAGATTTAAAGATGATGATAATGATGAAAGATGATGATAAAGAAATAATGGGTGATAATCAGGGTAATGATGAGATAAAACAGGAATTGTGTCCCTATATAATATAAAAAGGGAAAAGAAAAAAAAACCAAAAGTCCCAAAAAATGGGAAAAAACTAGCGAAATTTTTGCCTTTTAAAAGTTACTCCAAAAAGCGTTTTTTTTGATTTCCTTTTAGATTTTGGCAATTTTTTAGGGGGAATAATGATTTAAAAATTAAACCGAATTGTATTAAACAGACAAAAAATGATGATAAAAAGAAATAAAGACAATTTTTATAACTTTTTGATATTATTAAAGTTATTAGTATTATCCCTTATTTTTTTATTTTTTTTATTATCATTTTATTAAATTTTTATTATTATTATTTTTATTATTTTTATTATTATTATTATTATTATTATTATTATTATTTTATTACTCTTATCTTAAAAATTTTTAGCATTTTGCCCCAAAAAAAATACATAACTCTAGTAATTAAAAAATAATAAAAAAATAAAAATAAGTATAATAATCAAAAATTCTAGTCGTTATAATTTGTTATTAACTTATTATTGTTTTTTATTATTTATTATTTTTTTTACGGGGAGTTAATTTCAAAAATAATTGTTATAACAGTAATAATTACAGTAATTACAATAAAATTAAGATAATGATATAATAATTATTATAAAATCGTTATTTATTGTTATTATTATTGTTATTACTATTATTATTGTTGTGGTTATTCAGTATATTGCAAAGATATATATTATAACTCAATAATTGCAATAATAATGATAACAATTGCAATAATGATGATAATAATTGCAATAATGAAGATAATGATGATGATAATGATGATAATGATGATGATAAGGATAATAATGATGAGAATCATGATAATGATGATGATAATAACAGATATTGTGTCCATATATAATATAAAAAAGGTAAAAGAAAAAAAACCCAAAAGTCGAAAAAGGCGCAAAATATAGCGAAATATAGCCTTTTGAGAGTATACTCCAAAATGACGTTTTTGATTCTTTGGATAATTTCGGCAATTATTAGAGTAAATAATGATAAATAATACCGAATTTATTTAATCATGCAACAATGATTGATAAAAGTGAGAATAAAGAGATTTGATAACTTTTGAATATTATTAATATTATTAGTATTATATTATCATTATTATTATTATTATTATTAATTTTAAATTTTTATATATTATTATTATTATTATTATTATATATTATTATATTACTAAATTTTAATTATTAGCATTTTTGCAAAAAATATATTATAATATCTTAATAATAACAATAATAATAATTTTATAGTATAATAATAATAATGCTAGTCGTTATAATATTGTTATTAAACATTATTATTGTTATTATCATTATTATTATTCGTACTGGTAAATATAATTGCAAAAATAATTGTTATAACAGTAATAATTCAGTAATTACATATACTATTAAGATAATGATATAAATAATTATTATAAAATCGTTATTATTTTTATTATTATTGTTATTACTATTATTATTGTTGTAGTTATTAGTATTATTGCAAAGATATATATTATAACTCCAATAATTGCAATAATAATGATAACAATTGCAATAATGATGATAATAATTGCAATAATGATGATAATGATGATGATAATGATGATAATGATGATAATGATGATGATAACGATAATAATGATGATAATCATGATAATGATGATGATAATAACAGGAATTGTGTCCATATATAAAATAAAAAAGGTAAAAGAAAAAAAATCCCAAAAGTCGAAAAAGCGGCAAAATCTAGCGAAATATAGCCTTTTGAGAGTATACTCCAAAATGACGTTTTTTCGATTTCTTTGATGATTTCGCAATTATTAGGGTAATAATGATAATAATTACCAGAATTGTATTAATCATGACAACAATGATGATAAAAGTGAGAATAAAGAGAATTTTGATAACTTTTGAATATTATTAATATTATTAGTATTATCATTATTATTATTATTATTATTATTATTATTATTATTATTATTATTATTATTATTATTATTATTATTATTATTATTATTTGTACTGGTAGTATAATTGCAAAAATAATTGTTATAACAGTAATAATTACAGCAATTATAATACTAATTAAGAATGATATAAATAATAAATATAAAATCGTTATTATTGTTATTATTATTGTTATTACTATTATTATTGTTGTGGTTATTAGTATTATTGCAAAGATATATATAACTCCAATAATTGCAATAATAATGATAACAATTGCAATAATGATGATAATAATTGCAATAATGATGATAATGATGATGATAATGATGATAATGATGATAATGATGATAATGATGATGATAACGATAATAATGATGATAATCATGATAATGATGATGATAATAGCAGGAATTGTGTCCATATATAATATAAAAAAGGTAAAAGAAAAAAAATCCCAAAAGTCGAAAAAGCGGCAAAATCTAGCGAAATATAGCGTTTTGAGAGTATACTCCAAAATGACGTTTTTTCGATTTCTTTGATGATTTCGGCAATTATTAGGGTAATAAAAATAATAATTACCAGAATTGTATTAATCATGACAACAATGATGATAAAAGTGAGAATAAAGAGAATTTTGATAACTTTTCAATATTATTAATATTATTATTATTATCATTATTATTATTATTATTATTATTATTATGATCATTATTATTATTTTTATTATTATTATTATTATTATTATTACTCTATCTTAATTATTGGCATTATTGCCAAAAAATATATCATAACTCTAATAATAACAATAATAATAATAATAATAAGTATAATAATAATAATGCTAGTCGTTATAATATTGTTATTAACATTATTATTGTTATTATTATCATTATTATTATTTGTACTGGTAGTATAATTGCAAAAATAATTGTTATAACAGTAATAATTACAGTAATTACAATACTAATTAAGATAATGATATAAATAATTATTATAAAATCGTTATTATTGTTATTATCATTGTTATTACTGTTATTATTGTTGTGGTTATTAGTATTATTGCAAAGATATATATTATAACTCCAATAATTGCAATAATAATGATAACAATTGCAATAATGATGATAATAATTGCAATAATGATGATAATGATGATGATAATGATGATAAGATAATAATGATTTATAATCATGATAATGATGATGATAATAACAGGAATTGTGTCCATATATTATATAAAAAAGGTAATAGAAAAAAAATCCCAAAAGTCGAAAAAGCGGCAAAATCTAGCGAAATATAGCCTTTTGAGAGTCTACTCCAAAATGACCTTTTTTCGATTTCTTTGATGATTTCGGGAATTAGGGTAATAATGATAATAATTACCAGAATTGTATTAATCATGACAAGAATGATGAAAAAAGTGAGAATAAAGAGAATTTTGATAACTTTTGAATATTATTAATATTATTAGTATTATCATTATTATTATCATTATTATTATTATTATTATTATTATTATTATTATTATTATTATTATTATTATTATTATTATTATTATTATTATTACTCTTATCTTAATTATTAGCATTATTGCCAAAAATATATCATAACTCTAATAATAACAATAATAATAATAATAATAATAAGTATAATAATAATAATGCTAGTCGTTATAATATTGTTATTAACATTATTATTGTTATTATTATTATTATTATTATTATTATTTGTACTGGTAGTATAATTGCAAAAATAATTGTTATAACAGTAATAATTACAGTAATTACAATTCTAATTAAGATAGTGAAATAAATAATTATTATGAAATCGTTATTATTGTTATTATTATTGTTATTACTATTATTATTGTTGTGGTTATTAGTATTATTGCAAAGATATATATTTTAACTCCAATAATTGCAATAATAATGATAACAATTGCAATAATGATGATAATAATTGCAATAATGATGATAATGATGATGATAATGATGATAATGATGATGATAACGATAATAATGAGGATAATCATGATAATGATGATGATAATAACAGGAATTGTGTCCATATATAATATAAAAAGGTAAAAGAAAAAAAATCCCAAAAGTCGAAAAAGCGGCAAAATCTAGCGAAAATATAGCCTTTTGAGAGTATACTCCAAATGACGTTTTTTTTTATTTCTTTGATGATTTCGGCAATTATTAGGGTAATAATGATAATAATTACCAGAATTGTATTAATCATGACAACAATGATGATAAAAGTGAGAATAAAAAGAATTTTGATAACTTTTGAATATTATTAATATTATTATTATTATTATTATTATTATTATTATTATTATTATTATTATTATTATTATATTATTTTATTATTATTATTATTACTCTTATCTATTATTAGCTTTTGCAAAAATAATCATAACTCTAAATAATAATATAATCATAATAGTATAATATATATTAGTCTTATTTGTATTAACATTATTATTTTAATTATATTATTAATTTTACTTATATAATTAAAAATAATTT
>NW_023659656.1:11835-20870 GCF_015228065.2 Penaeus monodon
TGTTATTATCTCATCATTTCTGATTATCTTCATTATTATCGTTATCATCATCAGTATCATCATTATCATCATAATTATCATCATTATTGCAATTATTATCATCATTATTGCAATTGTTATCATTATTATTGCAATTATTGGAGTTATACAATATATCTTTGCAATAATACTAATAACCACAACAATAATAATAATAATAATAATAATCATAACAATGTTAATAACAATTATTAACGACTAGCATTATTATATATCATTATATATTATTATTATTGTTATTATTAGAGTTATGATATATTTTTTGCAATAATGCTAATAATTAATAGGTAATAATATAATAATATAATAATATAATAATAATAACAATAATAATAATAATAATAATAATAAAAATAATAATAATAAGATAATACTAATAATATTATAATCTTCAAAATGTTATCAAAATTCTTTATTCTCACTTTTTTCATCATTCTTGTCATGATTAATACAATTCTGGAAATTTATTATCATTATTACCCTAATTGCCGAAATCATCAAAGAATCGAAAAAGGTCATTTTGAGTAACTCTCAAAGCTATATTTCGCTAGATTTTGCCGTTTTTCGACTTTTGGATTTTTTTTTCGTTACCTTTTTTATATAATATATGGACAAATTCTGTTATTATCATCATCATTATCATGATATCATCATATTATCGTTATCATCATCATTATCATCATCATTATCTCATTATTGCAATTATTATCATCATTATTGCTATTGTTATCATTATTATTGCAATTATTGGAGTTATAATATATATCTTTGCAATAATACTATAACCACAACAATAATGAATAACAACAATAATAATAACAATAATAATGATTTTATAATAATTATTTATATCATTATCTTAATTAGTATTGTAATTACTGTAATTATTACTGTTATAACAATTATTTTTGCAATTATACTAGCAGTACATATATAATAATGATATAATAACAATAATAATGTTAATAAATATTATAAACTAGCATTATTATTATTATACTTATTATTATTTTATTATTATTGTTTATTATTAAAGTATGATATATTTTTTGGCAATAATGCTAATAATAAAGATAAGAGTAATGATAATGATAATAATAATAATAATAATAATATAAATATATAATAATATAATATAATAATATATATATAAATAATAATGAAAATACTAATATATTAATAATATTCAAAGTTATCAAAATTCTCTTCATTCTCACTTTTATCATCATTGTTTTTATGATTAATACAATTCATGTAATTATTATCATTATTACCCTAATAATTGCCGAAATCATCAAAGAAATCGAAAAAACGTCATTTTGGAGTATACTCTCAAAAGGCTATATTTCGCTAGATTTTGCCGCTTTTTCGACTTTATGGGATTTTTTTTCTTTACCTTTTTTATATATATATGCACACAATTCCTGTTTATCATCATCATTATCATGATTATCATCATTATCGTTATCATCATCATTATCATCATTATCACATTATCATCCATTATCATCATTATTGCAATTATTATCATCATTATTGCAATTGTTATCATTATTATTGCAATTATTGGAGTTTATAATATATATCTTTACAATAATACTAATAACCACAACAATAATAATAGTAATAACAATAATAATAACAATAACAGCGATTTTATAATATTATTTATATCAGTATCTTAATTAGTATTGTAATTACTGTATTATTACTGTTATAACATTATTTTTGCAATTATACTACCATACAAATAATAATAAGATAATAATAAATATAATGTTAATAACAATATTATAACGACTAGCATTATTATTATTATACTTAATATATTATTAATTATTGTTTTATTAAGATTATGATATATTTTTTGGCAATAATACCAATAATTAAGATATGAGTAATAATAATAATAATAATAATAATAATAATAATAATCGATCCTATAATAATAAATAAGTAATAAAATAAGAAATACTAATAATATTAATACTATTCAAACGTTATCAAAATTCTCTTTATTTCACTTTTATCATCATTGTTGTCAGATTTAACACAATTCTGGTTTAATATTATATTATTACCATAATAATTGCCGAAATCATCAAAGAAACGAAAAAACGTCATTTTGAGTATACTCCAAAAGGCTATATTTCGCTAGTTTGCCGCTTTTCGACTTTTGGGATTTGTTTCTTTTACCTTTTTTATATTATATATGACAAAATTCTGTTATATAATTCATCATTATCATGATTCTCTTCATTATTATCCTTATTCATCATTCATTTATCATCATTATCATCAAGTATTGCTATATTATTACATTATGCAATTGTGATCATTATTATGCAATTATGTGGAGGATAATATAATCTTTGCAATAATACCAATAACCACAACAATGATAATAGTAATAACAATAATAATAAACAATAATAACGTTTGATAATAATTATTTATATCATTATATTAATTAGTATGTAATTACTGTAATTATACTGTTATAACATTATTTTTTGCACATTACGCACCAGTACAAATAATAATTTAATGTGATATATAATAACAATAAATATGTTAATAACAATATTATAACGACAGCATTAGTATATATAATGATTATTATTATTATTATGTTATATTAGAGGTTATGATATATTTTTGGCAATAATTGCTAATAATTAAGATAAAGATAATAATAATAATAATACATAATACTAATAAATAATAATAATAATAATAATAATAATAATATAATAATCAATAATAATAATAAAAATATGATAATACTACATCATATTAATAATATTTCAAAAGTTATCAAAATTCTCTTTATTCTCATTTATCATCAGTGTTGTCATGATTAAACAATTCTGGTAAATTATTATCATTATATACCCTAATAATTGCCGAAATCATCAAGAAATCGAAAAAACGTCATTTGGAGTATATCTCAAAGGGCTATATTTTTAGATTTTGCCGCTTTTTCGACTTTTGGGATTTTTTTCTTTTACCTTTTTTATATTACATATGGACACAGTTCCTGTTATACTCATCATCATTATATGATTATAACATGATTATCGTGTATCATCATAATTATCATACATTATCATCATTATCATCATCAATATATTCATTAATTGCAAGATTATCATCATTATTGCAATTGTTATCATTATTATTGCAAGTGTTATTGAGAGTGTATAATATATTATCTTTGCAATAATTATACAAACCACAACAATAATAATAGTGAATAACAATAATAATAACAATATAACGTTTTATAATAATTAATTATATCATTATCTTAATTAGTCTTGGAATTACTGTAATTATTACTGTTGTAACAATTATTTATTCAATTATACTACAGTACAAATTAATAATAATGATAATAATAACAATAAAATGTTAATACACAATATTATAACGACTAGCAATTATTATTATTATACTTATATTATATTATTATTGGTTCTAGTAGAGTTATGAATATTCTTGGCAATAATTGCTAATAATTAAGATAAGAGTAATAAAATAATAAATTAATAATAATAAGAAGTATAAAATAATAATAATAAGTATATATAATAATAATAAATAATAATAATAATATAATAGTAAGGATAGTCAAAAAGTTATCAAACTTCTCTTTATTCTCACTTTTATCTTCATTGTTGTCATGATTAATACAATTCTGGTAATTATTATCATTATTACCCTAATAATTGCCGAATTTTGCTAGATTTTGCCGCTTTTTCGACTTTTGGGATTTTTTTTCTTTTACCTTTATCATATTATATATGGACACAATTCCTTTTATTATTATAATCAGTATCATGATTTCATCAGTATTATCGTTATCATATCATTCTCATCATATCATCATTATCATCATCATTATCATTCATATTGCAATATTAAATTCCTTATTGCTATTTTTATCATTATTATTGCAATTATTGGATTTATATTATATATCTTTGGAATAATACTAATAACCACAATAATAACAATAGTAATAACAATTAATAATAACAATAATACGATTTTATAATAAGTATTTACACAGTACTCTTAATTAGTATTGTAATTACTGTATTATTACTGTTTATAACAATTATTTTTGGCCAATTATACTACCAGTACAAAAATAATAATGATAATAATAAACAATAATAATGGTTATAAACAATATATAACGACTAGCATTATATTATTATACCTATATTATTATTATTATTATTATATTAGAGTTATGATATTTATTTTTGGCAATAATGCTAATAATTAAGAATAAGAGTTAATCATAATAATAATAATAATATAATAATAATAATAATATAATAATAATAATAATAATACTTAATAATCATAATAATAATAATAATCATAATATTTAATAATATTCAATAAAAGTAGTCCAAATTCTTTTATTCTCACTTTTATCATCATTGTTGTCAAGGTGATTAATACAATATTCCTGGTAATTATTATCATTATACCCAATAATTGCAGCGAAACTTCATAAAAAGAAATCGAAAAAAAAACGTCATTGGAGTATACTCTCAAAAGGCTATATTTCGCTAGATTTGCGCTTTTTTCGACTTTGGGAATTTTTTTTCTTTTACCTTTTTTTATATATATGGGACACAATCCTCGTTATATCATCATCATTATCATGATTATCCTCATTATTATCGTTATAATCATCTCATTATTCATCATATATCATCATCATTATCATATTATGTGCAATTATTCTCCTCATTATTGCATTGTTCTCCTTATATGCAATTATTGGAGTTAAAATATATATCTTTGCCAATAATACTAATAACCACAACAAAATAATAGTAATAACCAATAATAATAACAAATAAATAACGATTTCCCATAATAATTATTTATTTCACTATCTTAATTAGAATTGTAATTACTGTAATTATTACTGTTATAACAATTATTTTTGCAATTATACTACCAGTACAAATAATAATAATAATAATAATAATAATAACAATAATATTCTCACTTTTATCTTCATTGTTGTCATGATAATACATTATGCTAAACTAATTATCATTATTCCCCTAATAATTGGCCGAAATTTTGCTAGTTTTTGCCGCTTTTCGACTTGGATTTTTTTCTTTTACCTTTATACTATTATATTCGGACACAATTACTTTTCTATCAGCATCATTATCATGATTATCATCATTATTATCGTTCTCATCATCATTATCATCCATTATATCATATCATCATCATTTCATCCTATTGCAATTATTATCATCATTATTGCTATTGTTTAATATTATTGCCAATTATGGAGTTATAATATATATCTTTGAATAATACTAATAACCACAACAATAACAAATAGTAATAACAATAATAATAACAATAATAACGATTTTATAATAATATATTTATATCAGTATCTGAATTAGTATTGTAATTATCTGAATTATACTGTTATAACAAATATTTTTGCAATTTATACTACCAGTACAAATAATAATAATGATAATAATAACAATATAATGTAATCACAATATTACAACGGAACTAGCCATATTATTATTAACATTATTATTATTATTATGATTCATTATTATTAGAGTATGATATTATTTTTGGCACTAATGCTAATAATTTAAGATAAGAGTAATAATAATATATAATATAATAATTAATAAATAATAATATAATAATTAAAATAAAATAATAATAATAATAATAAGAATAATAATAATATTAATAATATTTCAAAAGTTATCAAAATTCTTTTATTCTCACTTTTATCCTCATGTTGTCATGATTAATACACTTCATTTGGTAAATTATTATTCATTATTACCCTAATAATTGACGAAATCATCAAAAGAAAATAAAAAAAAAACGTCATTTGGAGTATACTCTCAAAAGGCTATATTTCGCTAGATTTTGCCGCTTTTAGACTTTTGGATTTTTTCTTTACCTTTTTTATAATATATGGACACCATTCCTGTTATTATCACATCATTATCATGATTATCCTCACATGATTATAGTTATCATCATCACATAATCATGATCATCATCATTTATCATCATTATTGCATTATTATCCTCATTATTGCAATTGTTATCATTAGTTATGCAATTATTGAGTTAAAATATATATCTTGCAATAATACTAATAACCACAACAAAATAATAGTAATAACAATAAATAATAACAATAATGTAACGTTTCATAATAATTATTTATTTCACTATTCTTAATTAGAATTGTAATTACTGTAATTATTACTGTATAACAATTATTTTTGCAATTATCTACCAGTACTAATTATAATAATAATAATAATAATAATAACAATAATAATGTTAATATTTTTTTTTTTTTTTTTGTTTTTTTTTTTTTTTTTTTTTTTTTTTTTTTTTTTTTTACAATATTATAACGACTAGCATTATATTATTATACTTATTATTATTATTATTATTATTGTTATATTAGAGTTATGATAATTTTTGGCAATCATGTAATAATTAAGATAAGAGTAATATATAATAATAATAATAATAATAATAATAATAATAATAATAATAATAATAATAATAATAATAATAATAATAATAATAATAATGATAATACTAATAATATTAATAATATTCAAAAGTTATCAAAATTCTCTTTATTCTCACTTTTTTCATCATTCTTGTCATGATTAATACAATTCTGGTAATTATTATCATTATTACCCTAATTCCCGAAATCATCAAAGAAATCGAAAAAACGTCATTTTGGAGTAGACTCTCAAAAGGCTATATTTCGCTAGATTTTGCCGCTTTTTCGACTTTTGGGATTTTTTTTCTTTTACCTTTTTTATATAATATATGGACACAATTCCTGTTATTATCATCATCATTATCATGATTATCATCATTATTATCGTTATCATCATCATTATCATCATCATTATCATCATTATTGCAATTATTATCATCATTATTGCAATTGTTATCATTATTATTGCAATTATTGGAGTTATAATATATATATCTGCAATAATACTAATAACCACAGCAATAATAATAATAATAACAATAATAATAAGAATAATAATGATTTTATAATAATTATTTATATCATTATCTTAATTAGTATTGAATTACAGTAATTATTACTGTTATAACAATTATTTTTGCAATTATACTACCAGTACAAATAATAATAATGATAATAATAACAATAATAATGTTAATAACAATATTATAACGACTAGCATTATTATTATTATACTTATTATTATTATTATTATTGTTATTATTAGAGTTATGATATATTTTTTGGCAATAATGCTAATAATTAAGATAAGAGTAATAATAAAAAAAAAAAAAAAAAAAAAAAAAAAAAAAAAAAAATAATAATAATAATAATAATAATAATAATAATAATAATAATGATAATACTAATAATATTAATAATATTCAAAAGTTATCAAAATTCTCTTTATTCTCACTTTTATCATCATTGTTGTTATGATTAATACAATTCATGTAATTATTATCATTATTACCCTAATAATTGCCGAAATCATCAAAGAAATCGAAAAAACGTCATTTTGGAGTATACTCTCAAAAGGCTATATTTCGCTAAATTTTGCCGCTTTTTCGACTTTTGGGATTTTTTTTCTTTTACCTTTTTTATATTATATATGCACAAAATTCCTGTTATTATCATCATCATTATCATGATTATCATCATTATTATCGTTATCATCATCATTATCA
This sequence comes from Penaeus monodon, assembly GCF_015228065.2. Taxonomy (NCBI): domain Eukaryota; kingdom Metazoa; phylum Arthropoda; class Malacostraca; order Decapoda; family Penaeidae; genus Penaeus; species Penaeus monodon. The sequence goes on from NW_023659656.1 coordinate 19,660, forward strand.
TCATTATCATCATTATCATCATTATCATCATCATTATCATCATTATTGCAATTATTATCATCATTATTGCAATTGTTATCATTATTATTGCAATATTTGGAGTTATAATATATATCTTTGCAATAATACTAATAACCACAACAATAATAATAGTAATAACAATGATAAAAACAAAAATAACGTTTTTATAATAATTATTTATATATTTCAAATTTAGTTTGTAAACTGTAATTATTACGTTATAAAAATTTATTTTTTGCAATTATACTACCTTACAAATAATAAATGATAATAAAAAAATTTAAAAATGTAATCAATTTTATAACGATAGCATTTTATTTTTATACTTATTATTATTATTATTATTGTTTTATTAGAGTTAGGATATATTTTTTGGCAATAACCAAAAATTAAATTGAGTAATAAAATAATAATAAAATAATAAAAATAATAATAAGATCATAAAATAAAAATAAAATAATAATGATATAATAATATTTAATAATTTTAAAAATTATAAAATTCTCTTTTCTCATTTTTATCATCATTGTTGTCAGTTTAATACAATTGGGGTTAATTATTATTTTTTTTTACCCTAATAATTGCCGAAATCATCAAAAAAATCGAAAAAACGTCATTTGGGAGATATCTAAAACCTATATTTCGCTGATTTGCCGCTTTTGACTTTTGGGATTTTTTTTTTACCTTTTTTATTTTATATGGACAAAATTTCTGCTATTCATCATCTTATCATTTATATCCTTATTATGGTATCATTATCTTTATCTCATTATCCTTATTCTTTATCATCATCATTTTCATCATTTTTGCAATTATTATCATCTTATTGCAATTGTATATTATTATGCAATTTTTGGGAGTTATATATATCTTTGCAATAAACAAAAACCCACAAAAAAATAATAGTAATAACAAAAATAATAACAAAAAATAAGATTTTTTATTTAATTTATATCATTTTTAATTAGTATTATAATTGCAATTATACGTTATAACAATTATTTTGCAATTTTACTACCGTACAAATAATAAAATGATAATAATAACAAAAATAATGTTAAAAACTTTATAACGCCAGCATTATTATTTTTTTTAAAATTATTATTTTTTTTGTTTGTTATTTTTAGAGTTATGATATATTTTTTGGCAATAATGCTAATATTTAAGATAAGAGTAATAATAAAAATAAT
>NW_023659657.1:0-2500 GCF_015228065.2 Penaeus monodon
TGAGGAGAGAACATGAAACTTGAGCCCCAGGGATGTTGCATATCGCACGCAGACGGTCACTCTCGTCTGGTGACGAAACCTCAACTATCAGGCTACCATCTCGCTGTGGGGTGATGCGAGGATCACGTTGACATATCTCAACTATTTTCCTATGTACTTCAAAAATATCAAGATCCATGATTGATACACCATCAATGGTCTTCACTACTAGGTACTTACTATATGAAATATTCTCATATTTACCAGGTAAGATTTCCTTAGTGGATTGAGGAGGACTTTTCCCCTTCTTACCTGGTTTGGGAGCCCGGGAACCATTACGATTCCCATTCTTGCCCTTTGGAAGCTGGAAAGGCTCCAGAGTGACAACATGTGATGTTCCAGAGGGAATGGTCGGGGGATTGCGTAAGTCATCAGGGAGAGAGCTAGATCTTTGTAAATTTGTAGTACTCATACAAATTAGAATTCTTCATTTCCTCACCCCCCCACCCACCATGGAGTCCAACGAGGGGAAGCTATAGTTGGGCTCAAAATCTCCCAACAGCCACAGGGGTAATGAGGAAATATACGCAGCCACTGTTACAGTACTGATGGCAGTCGCGGGACCTATGCGCTGCCGACTGAATAGTACCTGCTTGACCCTAGCCATATTTGACCAGCCGATTGACTTGACCGGGCCTTGATCAAGCCACCCGTCTAACCAGAATAAAGGACCAAAGAGGTGTGTTGCTAGCTGCAGGGCGCAGCGTGCAGCATCGCTCAACCTCCAGGACTCCTGTCTCCTGGTATTACGGGATGCCACGCACGGCAAACACACGTGGGAGAGTTCTCCCTGGTCCAAGATGGAATGAACCAGGGGTGAGTGCACCATCCCCTCTCATAGGCCTTGGTGCACCAGGAAGCCATTTTGTCTCATCCCTCACTGGTGACCCCTCCAGTATAGGTAGCCCTCTGGCCCGGCTCACCAGATCATTGGGACCTCAAGCCCCCCCACCGCGGCAAGGCGGCTTCCGTTAGGGGGACCTTAAAAAGGAGGTCCAGTACATGGTTGACCGAACCAAATCAAGACTGTCTGTCATGAGAGCAATGTCTGGGAGACACATAGGAGCTAGATATAAAGTACTAAGATCATTCTATGTACATGCCATCCGTCCCATTGTGGACTATGCTTCTGTCTCCCTAGTTGCTGCAAAGCCGAGATTCAGAGAAAAATTGGAGACAGGAACACAACTCCCAGGAACACCTAGAACAAGACTTTGAGCTATTTGCAAACTCCTGGCTATCTCACACAGACAAGGTGTTGATACGCCATCAGCTCAAAGAACAACTACTTGCCAAGGGCATGAACTCCCCCTACCCCAACTTTATTGAAGCCCCGCCATGGGCACAAACCTTGATCAAGTTGTCTGTTATGAGCTTGTCAAGGAGAAAGAATCAGTACACCATGCCTAGTCTAAAGGCAGAAGCTGAGAGCCATCACTCCTCCGGGTAGTAGAACCTACTTCACGGATGAATCAGTCGATCCCTTAAAGCACACTGCAGGCGCTGGCTTAGCAGCAAGGGATGCCACACAATCCATGAGGGTAATAGACAACGCCTCCTCGCTACAGGCAGAGGCAGTTGCGATCATGGGAGCCTTAGCCCATGCGTCACTGAGGGAAGGACATGTGGTCATACATACAGCCATTGACTGTCTACAGTAAAGCTCACCCAAAGACAACATCTACCTCCTCACCACTCTCCTCACCACAGCACAGAGGATTCTTGCTCATGGTAGAAGAATAATCATAAACTGGGTCCCGAGCCATATAGGGAACAGAGGGAATGAGCTTGTTTACAGACTAGCCTACATTGGCAGGGGTACGCCGCCAAATCCCATAATCATAAAACCGAGCCGAAAAATCTTATGGCAGATGTGTAATGCCACAGGTCGTGCCTTCATCCTGCAGCTTCACAGAGAGAAAACGAGATCCTTCCCCTCGGCAAGATTGTACTCATACTAGGTTACCATTGTGCATGGCAGATCATGGAGACAATTGACCATGAAGACAGGTTTGCATGTACTGTGGCGTGCCGATCGACACTTTGGTACATTACTTACAGAATTGTGAGCACACACAATTTCTGAGACAGGGTCCGCCCACAACAGCGGCCGAGCTGATAATGAGATTATGCTGCATGCTTACATCATGGCGGCAGGAGCGCCAGCTGGCAATCCCGCCACCATGGTAAGCATAGAGTGTCAGAGAATAAAATGAGACAGCCATATATAGCTGACACAGGCCGGGCCATATGTATGAAAGGTCCGGTGAAGCTAGATCTTCGATAATCTCAATGAATGACTGAAAAATAGAGAGACCACTCTGCACCTCTGAGTTTGACTCTTCCTACACCCAAGGCCTAGGCTCCTCACTAAGCCAACCTAGGCCTCTCCAACAGACGTTGTGAGGAAACCGGTTACTAAACTGTGTGTCCGTGACTGAGACGCGTACGATACGCGCCA
>NW_023659657.1:15000-20860 GCF_015228065.2 Penaeus monodon
TTAATGCCGCCGTATTATGTGTTTAGGAGATCTTCTCGTACTTCTTTGTTCTGCTCCATCACAATAAAGTTGTCTTCATCTCTCTTGAAGACGATCTTGATGTTTCACTCGATTTCTGGCTGAGATCACTATTCCAAAATGTTTCTTCACTGTCGCCACTACCTTGAAATCACAATAAACACATACGTCTCTCACCGTGTTCATTAGTGTCCTTGTATGGCTATAATTGCAAAAATATCACGGACGACAATTCACCATATGATTGTTGTGGTCCCGTTTTCTGCGGAATCGAGAGAGAGAGAGAGAGAGAGAGAGAGAGAGAGAGAGAGAGAGAGAGAGAGAGAGAGAGAGAGAGAGAGAGAGAGAGAGAGAGAGAGAGAGAGAGTCAAAGTCAAAGTCAAAGTCAAAACACTTTATTCCATTAAATTACAATGGTTATTCTTTACATAAATACATTTATATTTACATCTGTGTATTTAAGAGGTGTTCTTTTAATTTCTTTTAAAATTAAAGAAGCTGTTAATGTCTCTTATATTATCTGGTATCATGTTCCATATCTTGGGTCCACGTATTTCCATTTGACGTGCCCGTTATAGGTATTCGATCTCTTAACAAAAAGGGAATTTACTTGACGTGTCTGGACACCTGATGTGTTCCCTACGGTTTATAAAGGCATTAACCATTTTGGATAATTCCCATGAATGATTTTGTAAATGAATACACATGTGTCAGCTGCATTTAGAATTGACTTTTAACCATTTCAATTTTTATATGTGGGGTGATGTGATCATGTTTACTGATATTACCTAGTGCTACTCTGGCAGCAAAGTGTTGTAATTTTTGCACTTTTTGTATCTGGGTCTTGTTAGCCGATCCCCAAATGTTTGAACAATAGTTAATTATGCTTAGAGCTAGAGTTTGCACAACCATGATTTTAGTTTCAGTAGTGATTTGATTTCTTATGTGATTAAGATATATCAGGGTACCCACTACCTTCCTGTGTATTTTGTCAACGTGTGGCTCAAATGTCATGAAGCTGTCTAAGTGTACTCCTAGATTATTCACTGAAGTGCTCGGTTTGATAGAGCAGACTTCAAATTCTATGATTGTGTCATTGGGAATTCTAGCTATGTTCTGCCGACTACCTATGAGTATACATTGAGTTTTATGTGGGTTTAGTTTAAGGCCATTTGTGTCAAAATATAATTTTGCTTGTGTAAGAGTATGTTGAGTGTTTCTTATTAACGTGTTTAGGTTGTTTACTGAGTCACTATGAAGAAACTGTAAATCATCGGCGTACTGCACAAAAAGACAGTTATGGGCTATTGTTGATAAATCATTTATGAAAATTGTAAATAGGATCGGACCTAAAATAGAGCCTTGCGGAACACCAAAAGGTAATTGTTGTTTTGATGACATATTATTGATTCTTACCGATTGGGTCCTTGTATCTAAATAACTTTTAAACCAAAAGGTATCAATTTTATGATTTACTAATTTGTTAAGGAGAATTTCATGGTTGACACTATCAAAAGCCTTAGAAAGGTCGCATAATGTGAGCAAATTTCCCCGATTTTTGTCTGTTATTATAAATTTCATCAGTAATTTGCAGTAAAGCTGTTTCAGTAGATAACCTATTTCTAAAACCATGTTGTGTTTTAGAAAATAAGTTATTGGCCTCCAGGAAACTCGTCAGTTGATTTGCTACAATTTTTTCAAGAATTTTGGATAAGATAGGGAGTATAGTAATAGGGCGATAATTATTGACATCGTCTTTATCCCCCGATTTGAAAATTGGTGTTAATATACCATGTTTCCAAAGCGACGGAAAGACACCAGTAACAAGAGAGGTGTTAATACCGACTGTCAGATAATGTACAGTTGCAGGTAGACTATCTCTGATAAAGCGCAAAGCAATGCCGTCTGCTCCTACAGCATTTGTTTTGCGAAGATGTTTTATTACTAAGATGATTGTTTCTATGTCCACTGTTTGTGGTCTGAAAAAATTAGTTGTAAGCCTTGCCCGATCTATGTTTTGTTGTAACTTAGAAGCAATTGTTTGCTCATAAGTTAGTGTTCCAATTTTTGAAAAAAAAAGTCATTAAAATGGTCGGTTCTTTGTATGGGCCTTATGCAGTCATTAATGAGGTGCTTTTTGTGAGGCACTAGTGTTTTAACAATTTTCCATGTTTTATTAGAGTTGTCCTTATATTCTGTGAATTTATTTCTGAAATAATTTCTTTTTGAACGTTGAATTAGTAATTTTACATTTTTCTTATTGACTTTATAATCTACCTGAAGGGCGGCTTCATTTCTGTTACTTTTAAGGGCTTGGTGGGCATTGTTTCTATCGCTAATGGCTCTCTGAGTGTCGTCATTTATCCATGGAGCAGGGGGACGTCTGACGGTTCGTGTTACGTAGGGAGCCAGTGCATCAATGCTGCTTTTAATAACTTCTGTAAGGATAGTTACTTGGTCGTTTACATTATCTGTCAGTGAAATATTTGATAGAGTACTTTCTTTAGACAAGATAAGCTCGCAGAAAGATTGAGGGTTATAGTGTTTGAAATCGCAAAAATTTTTATTACTGGTGGTCGCTTTGTTTTCTTTATATTTAACGTCATCGTGATAAGTTCATGGTCAGCAACATGACACGGGATGACATTGAAGTGAAGAATGATGTCTGGTCTGTTAGTTATTATTAAATCCAACAGAGAAGAGGTGTTTTCTGTAATTCGTGTAGGTTTATCTATTATTTGTTCAAATTTATTTTTCTTAATCATCTTAGCTAACTTAGCATTAGATTTTGTTAAATCATCATTTAGGTCGCCTAAGATGAAAATCGGTTTCAGTTTTAAGACATTTCTCTAAAAAACCTTTTTCAATGTATTCAAAAGATTCAGAGGTAGAATGGGGGTGCCTATAGACAGCGCCAATAATGAAAGAAGGAAGCATGTTGCATTGTACGGTAACCCAGACATCTTCTACGGCAGTATTGCTAACTGCTGTAGCAGATATCCTGTTTGACTTCAGGGTATCCCGTACATATATACATACTCCTCTTCCTCGCCCTGCATCACATCTATAATCTTTAAAATTGGAATATTAATGAATTACAGTCCATTTCCTGTGGAGCCATGTTTCACTTATGCATAAAATGTCTATGGTTCTCTCCTCAACTAGCATTTTAATTTCCTCAAAATGTCCGAGCAGAGACTGAGCATTTATATGCTTTATTTTTAGGACATTATGCTATCTGGTCACTGGTAACGCTGACGGCGTTGCCTTGTCAAATATTCTGAGCGCGCTTGTACTTGTTTCTGTTTAAGAACACTTTAACATTGTCAGGGAAAGCATCAGAGTCTATAAACAGATCGGGCTTTATGTCCTTTCCCCTTACAGACACTGTGAAGCTGGCGTAGTAGTCATGTGTCATCACTGTCTTATGGGCTTTCACACTTGAAATGTTTTCAAACTTTTCAGATAAGTGTTGTTCTATGTCCTCTTCGTTTGTGTCTGGGTGACAACTGGTTATGTAGAGGTAGACTGTGTTTGGACGATCTGCTCCCTTCAACGGCTTTGGTGTTTGGTTTTCTCTGTCTTTTTTTCTCTGGTTTCTTGATATTACTTTGGTGTAACCGTCTTCATCAACATCTTGTGTAGACTTTGTTCGTTCTGCATAGTTGTTAATGATGACTGGTGGCACTGCTGGAGGAGGGGGGCAGTCGGTAGGGCGGTAGCCCCTTCCACCTGCTGCTGAGCTGTTTCCTCCCAGTGGCGGTTGGGGTCGAGTGGTTCAATTTGCTTGTTATTCTTGTTGTTCTGTTTTTTTCTAAAGCTCCGTTTGGGTGTTACTTGTGTAGAAGCTTCAACCTTGGTCTTCTTTGGCGTGTTGGTTTTGGGTCTGACGGCGGGAGGGGTCTTAGTTGACTTGGGGGAGGCGGGGGAGTCTGTATGGGCCGGGGTCTGCTGGCTAGGAGCGCCGGGTGAGGGGCACATGGATGGATCAGCAGAGTTGAAGGTCGGCGAATCAGCAAGGGCGCGAGGCAGCTGGCTGGCCGCGGGCAGCGAGAGAGGGGAGGATTTTGGGGGGGAAAGATTGCCGGTCGTGGGTATGGGCGTGGAGGGTGTGGAGGAGGGGTTTGGGTGGAGGTAGGGGGTGTTGTGACTGGGGGAGGAAATGTAAAAGAAAAGGTTTCGTAGGGGGTCTGATCACTGGTGGGGTATGGGAGGTAGGGGGGTTCCTGTGTGACTGATACGTCCTCTGCTTGCTTTTGCTCTATAATTTTGTTAATGGATAGTTGCTGTTCGGAGAACATTCCGATCAGCAAGTCAATTTTGTTCTCGATCAAATTTTGATCAGTGAAGGAGGGCCCATTACAGGTCTATGTTTCTTGGTCTGTACTCTTTTGGAAAAAATTAACAAAAGGAGTAGAAATACCTGATTTCTTAGGCGGTGACCAATCTGTTGGGGGAGTGTCCGTTGTAGTTGTTGCGAACACTACGTTTTGATTATCGACACACTGGTCAATCATTATGTGCACGATAACGTTTATCATCCGTTTGGTGTCCCGTGTCGTATTCCTGGGTTTTCTGGAGTCTGATAAACTGATTACAATGTTATGGGCTTGTTCGATTTCAGCCGGCATGTAATATTTTTTTTATTTGATCACAGATGACCGACCTTGCCCAAGACTTTTTAGTAGCCACGAAACAGAATTGTGTTCAGCACTATTGTTACACTGCCGAATTGATAGATTGCTTTATCAAACTGATTTCCACTATTTGCACTGGTATCACTGCTATTACTGCTAAGGGGCCCCTCATCCTGGGCCGGGGGGTAGCCTTGACTCTGGCTGCCATGGGGGTGCCCATCCTCGTGGGCGGGGAGGCAAGTCTGACCCACGCTGCCGGGGGGCCCATATCCTAGGGCTGAGGTCCCGGTACCCTGGGAGGGGGGCACATTACCCTGAGCCAAGGGTCCCCTTTCTCTCTGGGGATAAGAGCTCGTGCTAGCTGCCCGAGGAAGCACCAGGGAGGCCCCCTGGTTGGCCCCCTCAATCCCGGGGGGAGGGGTCAGATTACCCTCTGACATTGCGGGACCATGAGAAGGCATGGTTTGCTGAGTTGCGGGGCTGCGGCGGAGACGAGCAAAAACACGTCCGATCACCACGGCGGCTAGGCTCAGAGAGAGACAGAGAGAGAGAGAGAGAGAGAGAGAGAGACAGAGACAGAGACAGAGAGAAAGACAGAGACAGAGACAGAGACAGAGAGAGAGACAGAGAGAGAGACAGACAGACAGACAGAGAGAGAGAGAGAGAGAGAGAGAGAGAGAGAGAGAGAGAGAGAATGAGAGGAAGACAGAGAGAGAGAAAATGAGAGGAAGAGAGAGAGAGAGAGAGAGAGAATGAGAGGAAGAGAGAGAGAGAATATGAGAGGAAGAGAGAGAGAGAGAGAATTGAGAGGAAGAGAGAGAGAGACAGAGAGAGAGAGAGAGAGAGAGAATGAGAGGAAGAGAGACAGAGAGAGAGAGGAAGAGAGACAGAGAGAGAGAGAGAGAGAGAGAGAGAGAGAGAGAGAGAGAGAGAGAGACAGAGAGAAGGGGCCTTGGAAGGGAGAGAGAGAGAGAGAGAGAGAGAGAGAGAGAGAAGAGAGAGAGGTGGGGGGGAAGAGAGAGAGAGAGAGAGAGAGAGAGAGAGAGAAGGAGAGAGAGAGAGAGAGACAGACAGACAGAGAGAAGGGGCCTTGGAAGGGAGGGAGAGAGAGAGGAGAGGAGAGAGGAGAGAGAGAGAGAGAGAGAGAGAGAGAGAGAGAGAGAGACAGACAGGACAGGGGCAGAGAGAAGGGGCATGGAAGAAGA
>NW_023659658.1:2500-7500 GCF_015228065.2 Penaeus monodon
CCGAGCACCACAGCGTCCCAAAACACCACGAGGGGTAACGCCAAGTGGCGAGGCGGGGCACGAAATAAACACGCAATGACAGTCTTTCCTTTATTTACCAATTATTTACCCGTACACTTTTCTATGGGCACAATACAGGGGAAAACCAGCATATCACACTGCACGATACGCTTATAACAGGGCAACACAAGTTTATCAGGTCACAAGGGCACACACGAGGTTTTCACCAGAGCACCCCCAAATTTCCGTCTCTCTTGGCTTGTTCCCCCGCTCCTCCGCTCAAAAGCCAGTTGCGTCATGTTTGCCCAGGTCCCTTCATTTTTAAAAACATGCCCAGGTCATCCTTTTCATGTTAACACATGTTTCGCACAGAGACAAAGCCCCACGGGCGTAGCACTATCCCCCCCTATCAAGCAGACGACCCGTCTGCTCTGACATACCAAAACCCTGAAACAACTACAGAAATTTTAAAATAAAATTATCCTCAGGAACAAAAAAAATTCTTTCAAACAAAAGTAACCGAAATTGAAAATCAGTTCTCAGAAACAAAAACCCTTTCATCCAGTGCGGTTTTCTTCGCTCTCGCTGGGTCGCTCTGGGGGAGGTGTGGGCGGCGGTAGTTGGCAGTGGCCACCCAAGGGGTATCTCCTGTCCCAAGACCTGGCTCATGGTCACCACTGACGCCCTGTTCATCGCCCTCACCGTCCCATGCTCGTCCTCATCTCGGTCAGCGTCTGCCACGTCTCATCGCCGCTACTGGGCTAACGCCCATCTTTTTCACCATGGCCCCAGGAGTGCTTCCTGGCCCATGGTAACGCCACACCCGGGTCCACGTGGACAACGACGGTCGTTTCGCCCTCTGCGAATTTGATAGGTGCCATCAGAAAGTACCGCTACCACCGTTATGGCCCTTCCCAGGGGCTCTGTAGCTTCGGCGAGAGCCCTCGCTTCCGAGGCGGGTTATGCAGCCACACTCTGTCCCCTATATTGTACCTCATTTCCCTCTGCGGCCGGTCATAGGTCTCCTTCGCCAGATTAGCGGCGCTCCGGTGCGCCAAGCCCTCGAGGAAATCAGGCAACGCCCCACACCAACCAACTCCTCGCTCCCCACGACTCTTCTGGATGCTCCACTTCTTCACAAGTGCCCAGCTTTGCACCAGCTGGCCCCTTTCTGGGCCTTATCGGAGAAGTTAGCTCCCAAACACTGTAACAACCCCTCCCCTGGTCCAAAAAGGTTTCCCCCCAAACCGCTACCCATCAGCCAGCTGCAGGTTTTGAATGGGCTCCACGAGGCCCTCTACTCCACGCTTCACTCTTGACAGTCACACCGGATTCTAGACTCTGTCCTGGGGCAAGGTGCGTCGCTCAGCTGTAACTTGCACAGCCAACCTCTGGAAGCAAGGGCACATCTTCACCGTGCCCCTCACCAGCTTCCACCCAAAGGTCGACACACGCCTTACTCTGCGTCAGGTAGTCAAGGCCAGCAAGCAGTGCTCGTCCAATGGGCCACATACCCCGGGCAGCCGCTGCACCGTGCTGCCCACCCAATACAAGCCTCCACTGCCCCTTGAGCTGCACACAATCCCCGTGACCCACACAGTCTCTGTGGTGCGTCTGGAAGTCGCATAGTGGCCAACATCTCAGGCTGCACTAGGGTCTTCTCAGCCCCAGTGTCCACTGTCAGGCGGCAGTGCTTCCCATCTATTGAGCCCTCCACCCGCATCGTGCTGGTTCGAAGGGAGCTTAAACCCCAAATCGGGGCCCGGAACCGAGGACGGCTGGTTTCGGCCCCCTTCTCCAGAGTTTTCCACCTGTACCACTTCCTTAGCCTTAGGACATGCACTCGGATGGTGACCATACCTACCACAGTCCTTGCAGCACTGCTGGGAAAGGCATCAGAATCCGTCCGGTTGAGAGGACGTATTCTCCGCTCCCTCCGACACCTTGTGAAATGCATATCATTATATGCATATATTGTGTATATTCTTATATATATATATATTTTATATATATATATATATATATATATATATATATATATATATATGTATATATTATATATATATATATATATATATATATATATATATATATATATACATATATATATTATATATTATAATTTTTATATTATATAATATATATTATATATTATATATATATATAAGAATATACACAATATATGCATATAATGATATGCATTTCACAAGGTGTCGGAGGGAGCGGAGAATACGTCCCTCTCAACCGGACGGATTCTGATGCCCTTTCCCGCAGTGCTGCAAAGGGCTGTGGTAGGTATGGTCACCATCCGAGTGCATGTCCTAAGGCTAAAGAAGTGGTACAGGTGGAAAACTCTGGAGAAGGGGCCGAACCAGCCGTCCTCGGTTCCCGGGCCCCGACTTGGGGAAGCTGCCGTCGAACCAGCACGATGCAGGTGGAGGGCTCAATAGATGGGAAGCCCTGCCGCCCGACAGTGGACACTGGGGGTGAGAAGACCCTATGCAGCCTGAGATGTTGGCCACTATGCGACTTCCAGACGCACCACAGAGACTGTGTGGTGGGCCCCGGGGCATTGTGTGCAGCTCAAGGGGCCAGTGGAGGCTTGTATTGGCGTGGGCAGCACGGTGCAGCGGCTGCCGGTGTATGTGGCCGATCTGGACGAGCACTGCTTGCTGGGCCTTGACTACCTGACGCAGAGTAAGGCGTGTGTCGACCTTGGATGGAAACTGGGGAGGGTGCACGGTGAGATGTGCCCTTGCTTCCAGAGGTTGGCTGTGCAGTTACAGCTGAGCGACTGCACCTTGCCCCCAGGACAGAGTCTAGAATCCGGTGTCGACTGTCAAGAGTGAAGCGTGGAGTAGAGGGCCTCGTGGAGCCCATTCAAAACCTGCAGCTGGCTGATGGCGTAGCGGTTGGGGAACTTGTTGGCCGGGGGGGTTAGTACGTGTTGTAGCTAACTTCTCCGATAAGCCCAAAGGTGCCAGCTGGTGCAAAACATGGCACTTGTGAAGAAGTGGAGCATCGAAGAGTCTCGGGGAGCGGGAGTTGGTTGGTGTGGCCGTGCCTGATTTCCTCGGACTTGGCGCACCGGAGCGCCGCTAATCTGCGAAGGAGCCTAGACCGCGCATGAGGGAAATGAGGTACAATAAGGTGACAGAGTGTGGCTGCATAACCGCCTTTGGAGCGAGGGCTCTCGCCGAAGCTACGAGCCCCTGGGAAGGGCATACACGTGGTAGCGGTTTCTTCTGATGGCACCTATCAATTCGCAGAGGCGAAAACGACCGTCTGTTGTCCACGTACCGGCTGTGGCGTTTTCATGGGCCAGGAAGCTACTCCGGGGCCATGGTGAAAAAGATACGTTGGCCAGTAGCGGCGATGGGGTGGCGACGCTACCGAGATGAGGACGAGCATTTGGGCGTGAGGGCGATGCAACAGACGTCAGTGGTGACCCTGAGCCCGGTCTTGGGCAGGAAGATACCCTCTGGTGCCACTGCCATCTACGCGCCCACCCTCCTCCAGAGCGACCCCAGCGAGGGAAAAAACCGCACTGGATTTAAAGATTTTGTGTTCTGAGAACGATTTCAATTACGTACTTTGTTGAAAGAATTTGTTTGTTCCTTTAGGACTAAATTTATTAATTTCTGTAGTTTGTTTCAGTTTAGGTATGTCCCGAGCGACGGGTCTCGCTTGATAGGGGGGATAGTGCTACCCAGTGGGTCTTTGTCTCTGTTCGAAACATGTGTTACATGAAAATGACCTGGCATGTTTTAACATGAAGGGACCTGGGCAAAAATGACGCAACTGGCTGTGAGCGGAGGGGCGGAGGAACAAGCCAAGAGAGACGGATTGGGTGCTGCTCTGGTGAAGACCTCGTGTGTGCCTTGTACTGATAAACTTTGTGTTGCCTGTTATAAGCTGTATCGTGCAGTGTGATATGCTGGTTTTCCCCTGTATTGTGCCTATAGAAAAGTGTACGGGTAATACTTGTGTAAATAAAGGAAGACTGTCATTGCGGTTATTTCGGTGCCGCCTCGCCACTTGGGTTACCCTCGTGGTGTTCTGGGACGCTGTGGTGCTCGGTGCCTCTTGGAGCTGTTTCAGTGTTCACACCCTGTTATAGCACGCCGTCTGCTACCTCCTTTCCTGGGCAGGAGATGAGGCCGGCGTAACAATATGTATATAATATATAAACCCGCACTAACTGTGGTAAAACTCCATCAAGACATCTGGTCATTCAGCAAAACAGACTATTTTTATTTGAAAGACTGCTTGCAGGAAGAACATCAGCGGCTAGGCAGACTGCTTTCTCTCAAGGATTTCGTATAAAGCTGAGTTTATGCTATAAAAATTATTAAAAATTAATAAAGTGACAGCATTAGTACATACCATCAAACATCCTGCATATTATCTTATAGTACGCTTCAAGCATTCTTTCGTTAAGAGTAGGGTATCTTGTAATGTAACCCAAACAAATATTAAATCTATTCAAAGCTACTAGAAGTAATTCTTAAAAAATCTATGTATAAACTTTATTACAAAATCATGGTCCATGGGAAAAGGTGAACATTCGATGCCCGCTCTGTGGTCGGATGATTCTTCTATTTTACCTATAAGTAAAAGTGCAGTAAGTAAATTTATTACAAATAATGACAATATAAATAATCACACAAATTATACATATAAATTACTAACCAAACTCAAGGTCTACATTCTCAAGATTTGCCAGCACTGTAGTCAATCCTTCTACATTTTCACATCAATATTACAATGTCCTGGAAAAGGTAAGTTGTTCATCACATTTTGATAATAAATACTATTAGTAAAATTATAATTATTAAAGGTTATGGACATTTTTGTCCAACATTATTTACAGAAATAGTTAAGAGTAACTGAAGGCCTCAAATTCAATCTAATAATCAAATGGGGCTATTTACTCACAGCCTTCAAACAAGATCTTTCTGAAGGAGGACCAAGTTAAAACCCAAAAATCCTACCATCAC
>NW_023659658.1:12500-20858 GCF_015228065.2 Penaeus monodon
GTGTCTCGTGTAGTGAATCATGTTCATATAGTCATGGTGTTCATATGTCATGGTGGTACAGGGATTCCACAGTGAAGACATGAAAGCCCCCGTACAGATTCTGAAGCTTCATTATGAACTGAGGCCAACATCTGGAAACTGTGAAAATTGCAGTGAATAAGTCTCACATCCATATCAAGCTACAACGAATAGTTTTGGTAAAGCCGCAGAAGCGTTATGCGGTCTGCACCCCAAGATAGTTGTAAAACCAGAAAAATACAAAGTGCTTTTGTAGCCTCCAATTTTAACTGTTTTTATGTGAGGCACCCATGTAACCTTGAGTCAAAATTAAAACCCAGTACTTCATTTCTTTGGGCAAATTGTAATGGTTTGCTCCTATATAGAGGGAAGGATAGAATTTTCCTCGTTTGTGAATGTATAGCATGGGGCTTGCTTGGGGAAAATTTGAACCCATGATATGTTGCCCACTGTACAACCTGATTTATTGCAGCTTGCATGTGTCCTTGCACATCCTGTAAGCCTCATCATGAGCTGTACGTGTAAAGTCATCCACATACAGATTACATCGACAGCATTTGGAAAAACTTTTACAACTTTTATGTCATTTATAGCAATGGCAAACAGGGGTTTCACTTTTCCCCCCCGAACTCTAACCTTCCTGTTAGCAAGGGGAAACTTTGTATGGAGGTAGGTAATGCTCCTCTTAAACTAAAGTCATACAGCTTCAAGAGTATGCCATGCTTCCAAGTAGTATTGTAAGCCTTTTCAAGGTCAAAGAAGACTTTAACACATGACGTCGCTGTGCAAAAAGGGAAATTCTGTATAGCAGTTTTTCCCTCTTTACAAGTGCATCTATAATCTATCTCAATCTTCTAACCCATATTGGTATGGGGGGAGCAGTTTTCCTTTTCTAGCAACCATGTCAACCTGAAGTTTAAACCCTTTTCTCCATCGGCTTGCAGATTTCAGCTGGTGAAGAAATTGGTCTGTAATTTCCTGGGGTGGAAGCATCCTTGCCAGGTTTAAGGGCAGGAATGATTATAGCCTCTTTTCATTGTGGATGGCACTGTACCCTCCCCATAGATCTTATTGAATAGGTCCAACAGGAATTTCTGGAAGCTCCCCGTTGTATGGAAGTTCTGCTGCAGTCCTACTGAAGAATGACACTGGGTGTCATTCCTGTTCAGCCTGAAGAGTGGATAATTGGGCAATGTAAGATGCTCCAAGGAGATTTCTGCCATGGTTTAGCTAGCTCATTTGCAACATCTTTTTTGTCTGTGATGATTATGCCATCTATCTTCAAAGCATGTGGTGACAGTGATGTGCTCTTCCGTGATCTTAAGCACCTTGTCCCATACCCATGCTAACTCAAGATTACATTGCTGGGCGTCGTTTTAACTACCTTTAATGCAAACTTTTTTTTGCTCTGAGAGCTTGTTGGCATTCATCAGACCCCATGGTACCGGAGGTCGACGGTAATGCCCGCTACTTTTGGGAATGGATGCTTCTACTGCAAGGTGAATTTGTGATGTGAAGATTTCATCCACAAGTTCAAGTCACCATCTATGCACTCAATTACCTGGGAAAAATATTCACCTTCTGCCCAAAATATTGAAATCTTCCAAGAGTAGAAATGGTTGTGGCAACTGCCCAAGTAGATCTTTCCAATCATCCATGTTAAGATTATGTGGAGGAAGGTAGATAATGCAACGTATAAGGTCGTGTCAAGCCTATTCTCACAGCCTTCACCTGCAGTGTTGTACTGCTTACTCCTCCATGAGGGCCCATAAAGGGCTTAAATTTGGAATCCTCTCAGGGAAATTGAATGATTTTCCCTAGTCATAAACTCTTATAGGGAAAACACAAACTGGGTTACACGAAGCTACAGATTTTGCAGTTCTTCCCATTTTGCATGAAGTCCCTGACCTTTCCATTGAATTAGGTTATCCAGTTCTTTAAACTACCTCTTCATAAGGTGAAGAGATAGTTCATTAGTAACTTGGCAGCAACTTTGGTTATGGGTTTGGCCACACCTTTAGGGTGTCCCTTTCCTGAATCTTGGGGTAATCTTTTTTAGGGTTGTTTTACCCATAGAACTATTTCCACAGGCTTCCTTTTGACAGGCTCGGATTTCTTTGCCTGGGCAAAGGACAGACCTAAGCCTTTTCTTCAGGGGGATTCTGTCTAGCAGTGAGGCCCCTGTGGATGTGGTGGCAGCTGAAGCTGTCACCGTTGAGACCCTGGGGCCCTGCCTGACGGCTTCAAAGACTCCATTTGAAATGAGTCTTTTTTAACAGGATCAGGATTCCCTTGCCTGGGTAAAGGGCGTACCTGAGCCTTTGCTCCAGGGGTATTCTTCCTAGCAGTGGAGACCCTGTGGATGTGGTGGCAGTTGGAGCTGTCACCATTGAGGCCTCTGGACCTTACCTGATGCCTCCAAAGACCTTACTTTGGGAGAAGTCTCCTCAATAGACCCTTCACTCCTACTCTGTTTCTGGTGGAATTCACCAGAGGCCCGTTTCAGCAATTGGGGACTGAGGTTTAAGGAAATGGCAGAGTGTGCGGTGTAAGAAGCACCGGAGGCAAGGGTTAGTGGGAAAGGGGGTTGGGCTAGAGCTGAAACAAAGGATTTACCTGGCTGTGCAAACAGCACACGTCACATTGCGTTGCCTCTGGGAAAAATTTAAATTTTTTCCTTGCTCCTTGTTAACAAAACTTCTTTTTTAAATTTTTACCTTTTATATTGCTTTGAAGAAGCTTCATGAGCTTCTTTGCAGTGATAACAGCATATTGGACCTGGACTGTTGTCATCTCCTTGTTGACCTGTTGTACCACACTTTACACATACTTTTGTTTGTCCCTTTTCCTTTAAACAGCAAGAGTTGGCTCCATGCCCATAATCCTGGCAGTGGAATCACCACATAGGGTTGGGCATATATGACTTTACCTTGAGGTGGTACCCTGCCACTTAAATGATTCTGGAAGGACGAACGTGTTTAAAAGTTAGAAGGAGAGCTGGTGTCGACTGTTTCCAAAAAATCAACTTTCTTCTTGAAAAGTTTACTGCCACTACATTTAAATTTTTCTGGTTCCTTTAACTGTTTCTCATCAGAATACCTCATCAGGTTTCGGGAAAAGACAATTCCCCTTACACTGATTGATGATTTTGTGAGGAGAACATGAAACTTGAGCCCCGGGATGTCCATATCGCATGCAGACGGCCACTCTCATCTGGTGATGAAACCCCAACTATCAGGCTACCATCTCCCTGTGGGGGGATGCAAAGGGTCACGTTGACATACCTCAAATTTTTCTGTATACTTAAAAAATATAACATCCATGATTGATACACCATCAATGGTCTTCAATACTAGATACTTCTATAAGAATACTTTTTTATTTAAGATTTCCTTATGGATTGACTTTCCCTTTCTTATCTGGTTTTTGGGGGCTCGGGAACGATTACAATTCCCATTCTTGCCCTTTGGAAGCTGGAAAGGTTCCAGAGTGACAACATCGGAATGGTCGGGAATGATAGGTCGCCAGGGGGAGAGCTAGATCTTTGTAATTTGTAGTACTCATACAAATTAGAATTCTTCATTTCCTCACACCCCCACCCACCATTAAGTCCAACGAGGGGAAGCTATAGTTGGGGCTCAAAATCTTCCAACAGTGACAGGGGAAAGAGAAAATATACGCAGCCACTATTACAGTAGTGACCTATGCACTACCCACTGAACAGTGCCCGTTTGAAACCCCAGCCATATTTGACTAGCCCATTGACTTGACTGGGCCTTGATCAGCCTTCTTACCAGAAAAAAGGACCAGATGTGTGTCTCTAGCTGCAGGCCGCAGCGTGCAGCATCGCTCAACCCCCTGGTATAAATTTGGGTGCCACGCATGGCAGACACATGTGGGAGTGTTCTTCCTGGTACAAGATGGAATAAACTAGGGGGGGGTGCACCACCCCCCTCATGGGCCTTTTGGGCATCGGGAAACCTTTTGTCCCCCCCTCATGGTGACTCTCCTATGGATAGCCCTCTGCCCGGTTTTCCATTCTTTGGGGCCCCTAAACCCCCCCCCCCCACCGCGGCAAGGCGGCCCCCTTAAGGGGTCCGAGGGGGAATGTTGTAGAAACGCATTGCATCAAAAATAATGAGGCGGGGAAGTAAGTCTTCTCTACATCTTCTAACCTTGCAAGATATCTTGACAATTCCACTATTTGAGAGGGGATGGTTGGCCATGAAGGGTTTTTCCCATGAATCAGTCAAGGGATAATGCTTTAGCGGGGAATCGGGAAACTAAAAAGCGGGAAAATCAGCATGCGGCTGTGGAGGGAAACTTCGCCTACTCGTATTTGGGGGGGCATTTTTGGGAAAGTGAGAGTGTTGTCAGAATGGGATCAAAAAAATTTGAACGCTTTTTGACGGGGGTAACAGATACACCAAAGGGTTTGTAAGATGGGGCCAGTAGGCATTAAGGGGGTGAAGTAAGTGTTCAAGCCAGGAACCGGGAAATTAAAAACGGGGGTCTAGTTGATAAGGGGCATCTCACTGCCCTAAAAAAGGTTCAAAACTTTATTATGGCCAGGTAACCCCGGGGTTTGTTTGGGGGGGGAAGTGTCCACCTGTGCCCATGGGTCCCCTGGAAATTCTGACTAGTACAAGCGAGGCTGATGCCCCTTAAGGGGATTCCCAACGTGGGCCCCAAACTGCATCTCCTAAAGGCCCCCCCCCAATGGGCATCTGGATTACGGGGGTATCAAAATATTTTTTTTATTTAATTATTTTTATCATTACGTCTTAAATTTTTTATGATGAGATATATGGTGAAGGATGATGATGAGATGATGAGGTGATGGGGATATTGATTGGGGTGGGATGATGACTTGTTTATATTATTATAATGGATTGTTTACCTGCAGTAGAGAAAAAAAATGAGGAAAGTACCGCGAAAAATAGTGTTTGGAAAAAAATTATAAATTTGTAATTTCCCCCCCCCCCCCCCCTTGAGTACTTCATCTTGTCTTATCAGTTTACTTGTTTTTAATGTTTACCATTCCTGAAGTAGATTTTTTTTTATGGACTACATTCCCGCCTTACAGAGAACATCTACCGCTCCCCAGCTTCCATTCAAAAAGAGGCAAAAATCCCCTTTTTCTGAAATTACAGCCTTCTGTTGAGGATTATTCTTTGAATGCATTCATTGGGGAAAATCGCGGAATATGTGCTAAAATCGATCAAAATTTTCTTTTAATTTTTAAAATTAAGCGTGACGCATTTCTATAAAACTGAAATTAAAAAAAAGATACTTTTTTTATCATTTTATCTATTTCATCTAATTTTTTTTTCCACTTTTGTTTCATATAAAAATGCTTCGAGGAAATGTGAAAAATCACTAATCATCATGGGATTTTTCAGTAATGCATGAAAAAGTTTAAAAATGCTCTTTTCTTCCTTTTACAAACCCCCATATAAACTATAAATCTTTTCTCCGAAAGTCGATCACGTGGGTTTATTTTTTGGAATCCGGAACCCAAACGATAAGGAGGCGATTTATAAAAAATTGCTATTCTCCTTTCGTATCCTGCAGCGTATTTTACAACACGGTTCAACCCCGCTCGAGGATTTAACAGATATAGACTATTATAGTAGAAGAATGCAACCTCATTTACTACACTAGTGACCCTGATGAAACGTATGGCACTCGGTTGTTGATATTTCCTTAATATATAAATATTATATATATATATATAATATATAGTATATATATATATTATATTATATATGTAGTATCTATGCACATGACCCTACAACCTGAGCTATGTCACATCAAGTCCAAACTTGTCCTTGCTTATCCAGCTCTAATATAATAATAGTAAACGTATTTATATAGTGTGTATAATATATATATATATATATATATATATATATATATTATTATATATATATTATATATATGTATATATATTATACTATATATATATATTATATATATATATATTTATTATATATATATATATATATATATATATATATATATATACTATATATAATATATATATATATATATATATATATACTATATATATAATATATATATATACATATATATATATATATAATATATATATATATATATAATATATATATATATATATATAATATATATATATATATATATATATATATTATATACATATATACATGCATGTATGTATGTATATCTTTATAAATATATATTATATATATATATATATATATTTATATATATATATATATATACATATATATATATAGACACACATGTTTACCTCACTCCGAGCGGCGGAAGTCGGGCCTCCCCGATTGCTGGCACGCCTCGTGGGGAACGAGGTATCGGGCCTTTACTCGGCGCGGCACATAAAAGGAGCACCAGCCAAAAATTATGCAGTTGTCTTGTGACTTTTGACTTGTGTGCTCCCTTCCGCCATGTGACCTCGCCTGCTCCGCTGGATCCTCTCTCTCCCCCATGCTTCTGTTTGTGCATATCTTACTATGTGTATGTATTGTAGTGTAATTGTGTGCCTCTAGCAGTAAAACCTTTTGTATGTTTCCTCTGATGTGTTTCTGTTGACCTTGACTGCTCGAACCCTTACATTGGCGACCTTGCCAGGATCAGACGGTCTGGAAATAGGCACCATGAGGAACTACGTGAAGGAAGATGAAATGTTGGGCCTTGAAGGCATGGCCTTTTTACACTACATTCAGGAGCAGGAGATGATCAGACGCTAGCAGCTGGCCCTGTACTACCGGAAACGGAGATACAGAGGCAGCTGTGGGAAGAGCAGCGTTGCAGAACCACGAAGAGGACAGGCGTTTGGAGGCAGAGGAAGCGGTATGGAGTAACGTGGGTCCCAGCTTTTGACTTGAACTGGCCCTACTTACGTGAGGGAGCATGTCGTCCGGTAACGCAAATCCCGGGAGTAGAACGCTGGCCACAGGAGCGACTGACCACGATGTCGCACTTGGACGCGATCCGTCTGCCTAAGGATCCGTCGCAGCGGGAAACTTGTCGGCAAGTCGGACAAAAGCGTAGAGACTCCCGGGGAAAGGCCGTCGGAAGAAGCAGGCGCGGTCGAGGAAGCCTCAGCCGACGTGAAAACCACGCCAGCGACTGCACGTAAGTCGGAGGGTTAGCCGCCGTTGCATTTCTGCTTGTACAACTGGTGGGTGTGGGATGTACACCCGAACGACCAGTTGGCGTGGGATGCCCGCCCAAGGATTAGGTGAGCATCGGGCTGTCGGAAGAAATACCTGCTGAAGTCGCACCGTAGGAGCCGCCTGCCCAGGACGCCCCGGAAGAGCCGCCTGCCCAGGACGCCCCGGAAGAGCCGCCTGCCCAGGACGCGCCGGATGAGCCGCCTGCGCAGGAGGAACTGACTGCCCAGGATGCGCAGGATAAATTGCCTGCCCAGGACGCGCAGGAGAAATTGCCTGCCGTGGACGTGCAGGAGAAGCAACTGTGGGTGTTGGATATGCACCCGAACGACCATTTGGCGTGGGATGCCCACCCGAGGAATTGGTGGGTATCCTACTGCCGGAGAGTTACACGCCGAGGATACCCTGGAGGAGCTGCCTGCCCAGGAAGGACCGGATGATATACCTGCCGAGGGCGCGCATACAAACGTAAATCCTTTTTGTATGTTTTCCTCTGGTGTTTTTCCGTTGACATTCACACACACACACACACACACACCACACACACACACACACACACACACACACCACACACACACACACACATATATATACATAATATATAATATATATATATATATATATATATATATATATATATATATATATACATGTATATATATATATATTTATATATATATATATATATATATACCATATATATATATATTATATATATCTATATTATATATATATATATATATATATATATGTATATATATATATATAATATATATATATATATATAATATATATAGGTAGATACATATATATATATATATATGTATTGTTATGCCGGCCGCCTCGTCTCTCTGCCACCAACACAAGGCAGGCTAGGCAGACGGCGTGCTATCCACAGAGTCGTGAACACTGAACAGCTCCAAGAGGCACCGAGCACCACAGCGTCCAGAACTCCACGAGGGGAAACGCCACGTGGCGAGGCAGGGCACGAAATAAACACAAATGATAGTCTTTCCTTTATTTACACAAGTTATTTACCCGTACACTTTTCTATAGCACAATAGAGGGGGAAACCAGCATGTCACACTGCACGATCAGCTTATAAAGGGACACAAGTTATCAGTACAGGGCACACACGAGGCTTTCCTCCGCTCCTCAC
>NW_023659659.1:0-10000 GCF_015228065.2 Penaeus monodon
CCCCAGGGAACAAAAGGGACCTGGGCAAACATGACGCAGCTGGCTGTGAGCGGAAGGAGACGGGGTTGGGTGCTGCTCCTGTGAAGACCTCGTGTGTGCCCTTGTGACCTGATATAACTTTGTGTTGCCCTGTTATAAGCTGTATCGTGCAGTGTGACATGCTGGTTTCCCCCTGTATTGTGCCTATAGAAAAGTGTACGGGTAAATAACTTGTGTAAATAAAGGAAAGACTGTCTTCGTGTGTTTATTTCGTGCCCTGCCTCTCCAGGTGGCGTTTCCCCTCGTGTGTTCTGGGATGCTGTGGTGCTTGGTTATAGAAGATGGATGGTTGCCCATCTTCTATTTGGGGTTACTGGTGCCTTTATCTCTTTGGGGAGAATTTGTTGTGGGTGTGAGTGCCCACAGGTATGGCTGGGTGCTGAAGTGAAGTCGGAGATCAACGGGGGAGCCGGCAGGCTCCCCAGTCGGCTAAGGACTGGGCAGTCCTTGTGGTGCTGCTGCTGTTGTCTGCTCTGCTAGAGGATCGGAATGCTGATCTCGTTTTAGGTAAGGTAAGGTAAAGTTAAGAGAAAAGACCCGTTGCCGGGGGGGAAAGAAGATGGGAGAGGGGAAGGATAAGGGGGGGGATCGAAGAGATGATTTAGTAAGAGAGAAAAGAGTCGGGGCTTAACCCAACATGCGGGGTAAAAGTTGGGGGCATAGCTGATAGGACGAGGAAAGGAGGATAAAGGTCAGCAAGGGAGGCCCCGCGCCATCGGTGGTTCGCTGCCCTGGCATAACGGTGACTCGCTTCGCATGAGCTAACTCACGAGTCGGCGAGGCCACCGCGCCCGGGCTGCGGATCCACTCGGCTAACGAGGGAGGTTGGGAGCGGTAAAGGTGGCCTGTCCGGCGCCATCGGGACGCCACCGTGCACGGACTTCTCGCCCATGGCAACGGTGGTGTCCTCGGCTAACCGTGAGGCTACAGGTTGAAGTACGAGTGAGATCGCTAATCAGAGGCTACCTCCCTTGCCCGCGTCGAGCAGAGATTTCTCCCTGTCGGCGGCAGGACTTCTAGGGAGATGTGTTTTCTGGCGATCTCCCACTTTTGGGGTTATCAACATGGCCATGACATCTCCCCCCCCAACCCCCCGTTTTGGGCCCACTTTTTACCCCAAAAAGGGGGCCAGGGTAAATGGCGGGGTTTGCAGGGGGCCAGATGCCACGGGGTGGGAAACCCAAAAAACCGGAGATGGAGGAAAGGGATTTGGATAAGGGCGCTGGTGCTAGTAAGGATAAGGGAATGAGGCAAAGGGCGGGGTTTTGGGGTGACACACGGAAAAGGAAGTGGGAGAGGAAGGGGGGGTTAAAAAGGGGATGGGGCCTCGTTAGGGGAGTTTGTTTTTTTAAAAAGGGAAATTTAAAAAATGGGTTTTTTTATGTAAAAACAACCCCCAAAAGCTAAAAAAAAACCAAAAAAAGAAAAAAAAAAAGAACGAGAAACTAAAAAAACAAAGAAAAATTAAAAAAAAAACGAAAAACACAAAGAAAGGGAAAAATAAAAGTTTAAAAATTTTTTTAGGCGTTTAAATTTCGGCGCTCAAACACCCCCTCTCGCGGGGCCCCGGCAACAATCGCCCCGCGACCCCCCCGTTTGGCCGAGCCGGGGCGGGGGCGGGCCCCGATTTTTATAGAAAAAAAACCCCAAAGCTAACGAAACTTAAATTAAAAATTTAAAAAATTTTAAAAACTTTAAAAAAGGGCTCCTGGACCTTAGGTCTAAAGGGTTTTTTTTTGGTGGGTTTTTTTTTTGAAAAACCCTTTTGACCCCCCCACCAAAAAGACGCCCTTTGGGCCCCTTGGCTAAATAATTTTTGGGGGGTTAAACTTGAAACCCCCCTTCCCTTTGAGGCTAGAAAATTTTTAAATTGTGGGGCCAGAGTGCTTAAAATTTAAAAAAATCCCAAAAGAAACTGGGGCCCAAAAACCCTTTTTTACTGCGAGGTCCCCGGCCAAACCCCATAAGGGTTAGTTTTTTTCCCCCCCCCTTTTTGGGCAGGGTCCAAACCCCCCGCCCGGCCCAAAACACCAAAACTTTTAAATTTCCCCCATGGCCCTTCCTTTTTTGATCCCCACTACCCCTTGCCCCTTTCCTGTAAAATTAGCTTTGCTAGACTTCCCCCCCTGAACTTCATCACCCCACCCTCGGGCTATCCCTTTCCCCGGGGGTTTCCCGTAATCAAATTATCATTTTGGGAGCCCATCTCCCTGTGGGGGCTCCCCAAAAAATTTTCCCTCAATCACAAAAGTTGCCTGCACACTTTTTTTTAAAGTTTTAATGGCTAAAAAGGGTTTTTTTGTTGCCAACCCCTAAAACAGTTTGCCCCCCTTTCCTCCCCTTTGGGACGGGCCAAGAAACCCTCGCAGAACAAGGTTTCAAACCTCTCCCTTCCCCGGGAACCCTAAGGCAAAAAAATGAAAGGGGTTCGTGGCAAAAAAACTCGCCCAAGCCCAATCCTGCCCGATCGTGCGAGTCTATCCAGGCGGAAGTCCCCGGGCCCAAAAAAGACGTCACTGCGTTGATGTTTTACAAACCCCCCCGAGTCACGCAAACGTAAAGGTCCGTTTCTCTGCGCCTGAGGGGGCACAAAGCTCACCCTTTTTCTTTTTTTGTGAAAACCCCTTTTCCTTCCCCCCTTTTTTTTCCTTTTTTTCCCTTTTTTTCCTTTTCCCCTTTTTAAAATTTTTCCTTTTTTAAACCCCCCCCCTTTTCCCCCTTCCCCCCTTTTTTTAAAAAAACCCTGGAAAAACCTTCCCTTTTTGCCCCCCCAGCCCCAAAAAAAACCAATTAGAATGGTTTTGCCAAAACTTTTTCCGGGGGGGCACATGTCCTTCCCGTGGGTCTTTTCCCCCAAAAGCAAAGAAATTAAATTTAAAACAAAAAAAACAAACACAAAAAAAAAAAACAAAAAACCCAAACCCACGCTTCAAAAACTCCGACCCCCTTTCAAAAAATCCACACCCACCACAAACCCACCCAACACCCATTTTCCCCCGGGAAAAACAATGCCTTACCACCCCCATTTTCCCCCCCAAAAAAACGCCTTCATACCAACAACAACCCCAAAAAAACAGAACCCTCTACACGTAGCCTTTTTAAAAGCCCCAAAATACAACGCCAAAAATTTCACAAACATTTTCTCCCAACACTACTACAAAAAAACGGGTTTTCCCCAGCAAATTTTGATCCCCGGGGGAAAAACTTCGAAGACGAGAAACCCTTTAAAAACCCCGAGTATCACGCACAAAAAAAAAAAAAAACACCGAGGCTAGAGGGGGCGGGCCACCACCTCACCACGCCCTCCCACCTCTCAGCCACGTACTCCCCCCAACCACAACCCCAAAAGAAACCTGATAATAATGAGGGTATAACCAAAATTTTGTCCCCTATATAATAAAAAAAATTAAAAAAAAACAAACCCAAAAGTTTGAAAAAACGGCCCAAAATTCCCAGCGAAAAAGCCTTTTTGGAAAAGTAGAAATCCAAAAGGGCTTTTTTTTCCCTTCATTTGATGATTCCCGGCAAAATTTTTTAGGGTAAAAATGATAAAATTACCAGAATTCTATTAATCATGACAAAAAATGTGATAAAAGTGAGAAAAAGGAAATTTTGGGTCTTTGTGATTATTAATATTATTTTCTATTATCATTTTATTACATTATTATCATTATTTTTATTTATTATAATTATTATTTTTATTATTTTTATTTTTTTATTATTAATTTTAATTTTTAGTATCATTTCCCCAAAAAAAATTTATAACTGAATAATAACAATAATAATAAAAATAAGTAAATTAAATAATACTAAGTTTTAATATTGTTTTTTTTAAAATTTATTTTGTTATTTTTATCATTTTTTAAATTTTTTTTACTGGTAGTAAATTGTAAAAAAAATTATAAACAGTAATAATACAGTAAATTTCGATAAATTGAAATAATGATATAAATAATGATTAAAAAAACGTTATTTTTGTTATTATTATTGTTTTTACTTTTATTTTTGTGTTGTTTTTAGTATAGAGTAAGATTATATTATAAAATGCAATAATTGCAAAATAATGATATAATTTTCAATAATGTGATAATAATTGCAATAATGATGATAAGATATGATAATGAGATAATGATGATGAAACGATATAATGATGAAATCTGAAATAATGATGATAATAACAGGAACTGGCCAATATAATAAAAAAAGGGAAAAAAAAAAAAATCCCAAAGTCAAAAAAGCGGCAAAATCTAGCAAATAAAGCCTTTTGAGAGTAGACTCCAAAATGACGTTTTTTCCATTTATTTTATGATTTTGGGAAAATTGGGTAATAATGATAAAATTCCAAAAACTATTTGTCATGACAAAATGATGATAAAGGAGAATAAAGAGAATTTGGATAAATTTGATGATTATTATATTATTACTATTTTTCATTTTTATTATCATTATTTCATTTTTATTATATTATATTATTATTTTTATATTAATTATTTTTATAATTATTTTTTAATTTATTTATTATTTATTTTTTTAAATTTGTATTATTGCCGAAAAATATATTATAACTTAATAAAAACAATAATAATAAAATAAGTATAATTTTAAAAAACTAATTGTTATAATTTGTTTTTTAATATCATTATGTTATTATTATCATTATTATTATTTTTACTGGTAGTATAATTGTAAAAATAATTAATAGAACATATAATTTCAGTAATAAAGATATTAATTTAAAAAAATGATTAAATATGATTAAAAAAACGTTATATTGTTTTATATTTTTATTACTATATTATTTTGTTGTTTTTAGTAAATGTAAAAATTTTATTTATAACGCAATAATTTCAATAATAATGAAATAATTTCAATAATGATGATATAATTGCAATAATGATATAATGAGATGAAATGATATAATGATGTATGATGGAAACGAAAAATGATGAAATCAGATAATAATGATGTAATAACGGAATTTGTCCATAAAATAAAAAAAAGGTAAAAAAAAAAAAAATCCCCAAAAATGAAAAAGTGGCAAAAATCTACGAAATATAGCCCCTTTTGGGGTAGACTCCAAAAACGTTTTTCCATTTATTTGATTTCTGGCAATTATTAAGGTAAAAAAATGAAAAAATAATTACCAGAATTTTTATTAATCAGGGCAATAATGATGATAAAAGAGAATAAAAGAATTTGGAAACATTTGATGATTTTAAATTATTTTTTATTATCATTTTGTTATCATTTTTTTCATTTTATTAAATTTTTATTTTATTATTATTATTATTATTATTATTTATTATTATTTTTTACTTAATTATTAGTATTATGCCAAAAAATAATTATAACTGTAAAAAACAAATAATAATAATAAGGGTTTAAATTATAAAAATCTAATTGTTTTAAAAATTTTATTAATACATTATTTTTTATTATTATCATTATATTTTTTTTAGTATAAATTGTAAAAATAATATTAAACATTAATAATTTCAGTAATAACGTATTTAATTTAAAACTGATAAAAATAAAGATTTTAAAAACGTTATTATGTAATTATTGTTTTTTCTATTATTTTTGTAGTTGTTTTATATAGATGTAAAATTATTTTTTTAATTGCAATAAATTGCAATAAAAAATAAATAAATTGCAAAAAATGATGATAATAATTGCAATAATGATGATAATAATTTCAAAATATAAATGAGAGATAAAGATGATAAGAGATGATAACGTAATAATGATGATAATCAGATAATAAAGTGTAATAACGGAATTTTTTTTCCCTATATAATAAAAAAGGTAAAAGAAAAAAAATTCCCAAAATCGAAAAAGCGGGAAAATCTAGCGGAATATACCTTTTTTAGAGTAGGGCTAAAAAGACGTTTTTTCCATTATTTGAGATTTTAGCAATTTTTAGGTATATGATAAAATTACCAGAATTTTATTAATCTGACAAAAAGATGAAAAAGTGAAATAAAGAGAATTTGGATAAATTTGATGATTATTAATATTATTTAAATTTTCTTATTATTATCATTTTTAAACATTATTATTATTATTTTAAATTATTATTATTTATTATTATTATTATTATTATTATTCTTTAATTATTAGTATTATTGCCAAAATATATTATAAATTAATAAAAACAATAATAATAATAAAAGTAAATTATAAAAATACTAAATTTTTATAATATTTTTTAATATTATTATTGTTATCTTATCTTATATTTTTCTGGTAGTATAATTGTAAAAAAAAAATTAAACAAATAATTTCAGGAATAAAGATATTAATTGAAATAATGATATAAATAATGATTTTAAAAAAATTATTATTTTTTTATTATTTTTATTACATTATTATTGTAGTTTTTATTAGTTAGATGTAAAAATTTTATTTATAAATGAATAATTGCCCAAAAATAATGATAAAATTTTCAATAATGATTATAATAATTTTAATAATGATGATAATGATAGATAATTTATGATAAGATGATAATGATGATGATAAAAGATAAAAATGTGAATCATGTAATAAAGATGATAAAAACAGGAATTGGTATATATAATAAAAAAAAGGGAAAAAAAAAAAAAATCCCAAAAGTCGAAAAACGGCAAAATGTACGAAATATACCTTTTGAGAGTAGATCCAAAATGACGTTTTTTTCCATTTTTGAGTTCTGGCAATTTTTAGGGTAATAATATAAAATTTCCAGAATTTTATTAAACTGACAATAAAGGATAAAATGAGAATAAAAAAATTTGGATAACATTTGATGATTATTTAAAATTATTACTATTTCATCTATTATCATTTTATTTTTAATTATTATTATTATTTATTATTATTTATTTTTTTATTATTATTATTTATTTTTATTTTTTACTTTAATTATTTGTATTTTTACCAAAAAATATTATAACTGTAATAATAACAGTAATATAATAATAATAAGTATAATTATAATAATACTAATTTTTTACAATATTGTTATTAATATTATTATTTTATTATTTTTCATTATTATTATTTTACTGGTAGTATAATTGTAAAAATAATAATTATATTTTTAAACTCCTCCTCCTCTCCTCTTCCTCATTCTTAAAATCCTTCCGCTTCTATCTCCTTATTTCCCCTTTCTCCTCTCGTCTACCTCCTTCCATTTTTATCCATCCGATCCCCCAGCCCCTCCTCTCCTCCTCCACCACTGTGTATATGTTACAGTATATATATATATATATATATATATATTATATATATATATATATATTATATATATATATGTATGTATTCTCCATTTATTATTTATTTATTTATATGTGCATTGGTTTCTGTGTTATAAGTATTTTATATTTGTATAATTTATATGTCCAGTTAGTATAATGGCTATCTACCTACCTTCCACCTACTATTACTTTAGGATAGGTTTAAATAGGTTAAATTTGGTTAGGTTACGTTTCGTTAGGTATAGTTAGGTTAGGTTAGGTTAGTTTTTATATAAGTTAGGTAGGTTGGCCCCTTGGTTAGGTTAGATGACGTTATTTGGGATAGATTATGTTATCTTATGTTAGCATAGGCTTAATTTGTTTAGCTACGTTAGGATAGTTAAGGATATATTAAGTTTAGTTCGGTTAGATTTGGTTAGGCTAGGTTTGGGTTTTTAGTTATCTTCGTTGTATTAGATTAGAATGGGTTTAGCTATTTTGTCCTGTTATGTTATGTTAGATAGGTTTTAATACGTTAGGTTTATTTATGTTATGTTCTGTTATATTAAGTTTAGGGATAGTTAGGTTAGGTTTCGTTTAAATTAAAATATTTAGATTAGAGAAGGTTTACCCTCGTTTTGTTGGTTATGTTAGATTAGTTTTCGTTAGGTTCGGTTAGATTGATCTAATTAGGTTAGTATGGAAATTTGGTTAGGTTTAGTTATATTATGGTATAGTGGGGTTGGGTTTGGTTAGGGTAGAGTAAGTAATATGGGTTTATGGTTTAGTTTACAATTTAGATAATCTTAAGTTTAATTCGATTGGTTGTTCGTATTAGGTTATGATAGATTGTTTACGCTAGAATATTTTAAACATTTACTCAGATAGGGTTTAGTTGTTGGGCTAGTTTTGGTCAGATTTGTTTTCGTTTCGTGAGATTAGGTTTAGTTAGTGCAAAGTTATGTGAGATTACTCATCAGGTTAGTTTAGTTTATAGCTTAGATTATGTTAGTTTTTTTTTTTAGATTGACTTTAGGTTAGTTATTTTTTAGATTGGGTTAGATTTTTGTTTCGTTTGGTTTCGGTTTTTTTTAGGGTTTTTTTAAGAATTGAGGTGGTTGGGTTTCGTTAGTTTGGTAAGTTTTGATTTAGTTAACTTGATTTAGTTAGAGTAGGTTTAGTGTAGGGTTTATGGTTTAATTAGTTTACAGTTGTAAATTAGGTTAGGTTAAGGTTGGTTAGCTCACGTTTTTAGCTAGCCTAGGGTTTTGTTTAGTTAGTTTTCGTTAAGTTAGTTAGCTTATGTTTTGTTTAGGTTAGTTCAGGTTCAGTTACGTTAGGGTCTGGTTTAAGTTAGGGTAGGTAGGGTACTTTACCTTTGGTTAACAGTTACATTATTTAACCCAACCTAAGTAAATGAATCCATCATTTTTAACCTACCCTACTAAGCCTAATGATAATCAACATAACCTAATAAACTAATCTTAATTAACATATCCTAAGATAACATCACGTAAATTGATCCTGAATCTAAACTAACGAAACTACTTA
The DNA here is from genome assembly GCF_015228065.2 of Penaeus monodon. Taxonomy (NCBI): domain Eukaryota; kingdom Metazoa; phylum Arthropoda; class Malacostraca; order Decapoda; family Penaeidae; genus Penaeus; species Penaeus monodon. The sequence goes on from NW_023659659.1 coordinate 8,808, forward strand.
ACCAAACCAAACTAACTTACCCCTAACATTTACTAACCTAACTAAACAACCTACCTTACCTAACTAACCTAATCTAACCTGAACCTATCTAACATAGCACGCATACGCATGGATATATATTTGTTTGTCTGTATGTGTATATATATAACATTATACAGTGAACAAGCTAAGTAAGATCCTGTAAAATTGTAAAAATATAAATGTGAAATATTCCTGATGATGTTTTATAAAAGAAAAAAAGTGCTCTTCAGTTTTTCCTTTTTTCTTTGCTATTTTGCGATGTATATTTCCTTTTTCGCTAAGGTTCTCTCAAAGAGGAATAAAATATTTATTTAAAGACACACCACACACAAAAGGTTAAACAAATAAAATAAGCCAAGCGGTGAGTCGCATCAGGCGATCCTTCCCTTTCTAATTAGTCGCAGCATCCTCACTTGCGACGTGTACTCTCACCCACTATGGATGAAAAGAGGGGTTTTGGGGGCGACCCTATGTTAACCTCCTCCGTGGAGCGTAGGGTGACGTCGTCCTCCACTCGTAGGGGAGAAGAATGACATAATGGACTGCGTGGGGGATATATAAACGTTGTCCACTACAAGCTGAACGCCATAAATGTATATATACACCTCTATGTATCTTATCTTACATACATATATATAATATATTATAATATATATATACTATATATATATATATATATATATATATATATAGGTATATCTATAAATATTCACACACATACACAAACGCGTTGGTCCTAGTGTGTGTGTGATCTAACCATTATCTGCTTTAAACTTAAGCTACCTAACGCGAACCTACCTACCTAAAATAAAAATCCCTACCCAAACCTTTTCTTTTATCTACTTAACCTAGACGACCTAACCTAACCTATACTACACCTAACTAAGGGGCTAACCTAACCAGACCCATCCTAACCTAACTATTTAATCTAATCTAACCTAACCTAACCACAAATAAAGATTCTAGACCTAAGCCAAAAATAGGATTCGCGAACAAACACCAACACACACACACACAGGACACACAACACCACACACACACACACCACAACACACACACACACACACACAACACACACACACACATATATATATAATATATATACTATATAATACCTATATAATATTATATATATATATAATATAGTATATATATAGGTGACGCACAGACAC
>NW_023659659.1:17500-20855 GCF_015228065.2 Penaeus monodon
TAACGTGACTTACCTAAACAACATACTAGGCAGGTAGACCACAGATAGATAGTGGGCCGGTAAGAAGGCTACTAGACACTAGGTATATAGATACGTAGGTAAGTAGATAGAGTGTACGTAGGGGTAGGTAGTAGCCAATTATCTAAACTGGACATATAATTATACAAATTTACATACTTATACACAGAAACACATGCACATATACATAAATAATGAAATTTAATGGATATCTATAATATATATATATATATATATATATATAGCTAGGTTATATATAGGATATTATTCTATATATATATAGATATATATATATATATACTGTACATATACACAGTGGTGGAGGAGGAGGAGGAGGAGGAATGGGGGATCGGATGGATAACGTAAGGAGGTAGACGAGGAGGATAAAAGGGGGAATGAGGAGTATAGAGGTGGGGATTTGAAGAATGAGGAGAGGGAGGAGGAGGAGGAGGTAATAATATAATATTATTTTACAATTTTACTACAGTAAAAATAATAATAATGATAATAATAACAATAGTATATTAATAACAATATTATACGAATTAGTATTATATAATTATACTTATTATTATTATTATTGTTATTATTCAGTTATAATATATTTTTTGTGCAATCATATTTCATTATTAAAGTATATAATAATACTAATAATCATAATATAATAATAATAATATAATAATAATAATAAATAATATAATAATGATAATAATGAAATATAATGATAATAAGTCATAATTATTAATTAATCATCAAATGTCATAAAATTCCCTCTTTATCTCACTTTTATCATCATTATTATCATGATTATCATATTTTATCATCATCATCCTCATTATCATCATTATCATCATTATCATCATCATTATCATCATTATGCAATTATTATCATCATTATTGCAATTATTATCATTATTATTGCAATTATTGCAGTTATAATATATGATTTTACATCTAACTATAACCACTACAATAATGATAGTAGAAACAATAATAATAACATAATAACGTTTTTATAATCATAATTTTATATCATTATTTCAATTAATATCGTTATTACTGTAATATTACGGTTATAATAATTGTTTTTACAATTATACTACCAGTAAAAAAAATAATAATGAAGGGGGTTAAGCATAACATATATATTAATAACAATATTATAACACTTTAGTATTATTATAAGTATCCTTATTATTCATTACTATTGTTATTATTTACAGTTATAATATAATTTTTTGGCAATAATACTAATAATTAAATAATAATAATATAATAATAATAATAATATAATAATATAATGATAATAATGAATAATAATAATGATATAGTAATAATATTAATATCCTCAAATGTTTATCCAAATTCTCTTTCTTCTCACTTTTTATCATCCATTATTGTCATGATTATAGAATTCTGGTCATTATTTATCATTATTACCCTAATATTGCCAGAATCATCAAATGAAGGGAAAAAACGTCATTTTGAGTCTACTCTCAAAAGGCTATATTTCGCTAGATTTTGCCGCTTTGTTCGACTTTTGGAGTTTTTTTCTTTTACCTTTTTTTTTATATTATTGACACATTCCTGTTATTATCATCAGTATTATCATGATTATCATCATTATTTATCGTTATCATTACATCATTATCATCATTATCATCATAATTCCCATCATTATTGCAATTATTATCATCATTATTGCAATTATTATCATATTATTGGGCATTATTATCATTATTATTGCAATTATTGCAGTTGATCATATATAATTTTACATCTATATCTAATAACAACTACAATAATCATAGTAATAACCAATAATAATCACAATAATAACGTTTTATAATCATTATTTACTCAGTATTTCATATCAATATCGTTTTACTGTAATTATTACTGTTATAATAATTATTTTTACATTGTAACTACCAGAAAAAATAATAATATGATATAATAACAATAATAATATTAATAACAATATATAACAATTAGTCTTATTCTAATTATACTTAGTCTTATTATTATGTTATTTTACAGTTAATTATATTCTTTGGCAATAATACTATATTAACAGTAATAATAATAATACTTATAATAATCAATAATACATATAATAATAATGATAATGATAATAGATGACGATAATAATGATATAGTAATAATATTAAATAATCATCACTGTTATTCCAATTCCTTATTCTCACTTTTATCTCTCTTCATGTATTGTCATGATTAATAGAATTCTGGTAATTATTATCATTATTACACTATATAATTTCCAGAATCATCAAATGAATGGTAAAAACGTCATTTTGGAGTCTACTCTCAAAAGGCTATTTTCGCTAGATTTTTGCCGCTTTTTCGACTTTTGGGATTTTTGTTCTTTACCTTTTTTTTTTATTTATATGGACACAATTCCTGTTGATTATCATAATTTTATCATGATTATCATCATATTATGTTATCCTCATCATATCATCATTATCATCATCATTATCATCATATTGCAATAATTATATTCATTATTGCAATTATTATCATTATTATTGCAATTATTGCAGTTTAATAATATATAATTTTTACACTATACTAATAACAGACTACAATAATAATAGGTAATACCAATAATAATAACAATAATTAACAGATTTTATAATCATTATTTTATATCATCATTTCAATTAATATTGTTAGTACATGTAATTATTACTGTTATAATAATTATTTTTACAATTATACTACCAGTAAAAAAAAAAAAAATAATAATGAATAACAATAATAATATTAATAACAATATTATAACAATTAGTATTATTATAATATATACTTTATTATATTTCATTATTGTTAATTATTACAGTTCTAATATATTTTTTGCAATAATACTAATAATTAAAGTATAATAATAATAATATAATAATAATAGTAATGATATTAATAATAATAATAATAATCAAATAATAATAACATAATTAATAATAATGAATAATAATTAATAATAATGATAATTATTATGATAATAATATAATAGTAATATATTAAAATCCATCAAATGTTATCCAGAATTTCTCTTATTACTCACTTTTATCATCATAATTGCATGATTAATAGATTCTGGGTAATTATTATCATTATTACCCTAATAATTGCCAGAATCATCAATGAATGGAAAAACACGTCATTTTGGAGTCTACTCTCAAAAGGCTAATTTCGCTAGATTTTGCCGCTTTTTCGGACTTTTGGGATTTTTTTTCTTTTACGCTTTTTTATTATATATGGACACAATTCCTGTTTATTGTCATCATTATTTATCTGAATTATCATCATTATTATC
>NW_023659660.1:5000-12500 GCF_015228065.2 Penaeus monodon
GCTTGAATAGCCATCCAGTTATTACTCCCGGAAGTACAGGGATAGTAATTACCTTGAGTGAATCTGTATGATTAATCTAGTTCTCATGTCTTATATATTTAGATAATGAACGCGGGGAAACCCAATCGGCTGCAAGTGGCACGTGTGCTTAATTGTTTACCCACCATGAAGTGCCTCATTAGCGCTGACGAACTGCATTTCTATTTTTAGAATGACGCGGATGTTTTATTGTTGTGATATCAGTCTCCTGAAATATTACACAAAAAGCATACACACTCTATGAACAAATATACACATACTATGAATGACGGTCATCGTAACACAACAGCCATATGAAGGTATAATTTAAAAGAATAAAACTAAAAAAATAAAATTATATATATATTATATAATATATCTATATATATTAATATATATATATATTATATATTATATATATATATATATATAAGACCATCTCTTATCACAAATTTTGTCATTATCATTGCCGTGATTTTGGTTATTATGCTCATGAGATATCATCTAGTATGTTCATCATTTCTTCTTTAATCTTTAACCTACGGCGTATGAAATAACTGAAAAAATATATTATTTAATTAGCTTGATGATAATGATGAAGCTGATACAATAATCACTATTCTAATAACAGTGTTGGTGTTATTGTTATTATTGTCGTTATCATCATTATCCTCATCTTTCTTAGGATCACTGCCACACACGACTTTTTTTCACTATCATTTTCACTCCTCTTCATAGTGAGGTTAATATTAACAATGCTTTCATAATAATCATGCTATGTATTATTGATCATTACTTTACTGTCATCACTATTATCAGCTTGTCGTGATCACAATTGTAATACTCACTGTAAAAAAAAATGTCTTGATCATTCTTATTATCACTGACATGTTTCTGGTAATCCTTTTCACTAACATCACAGCGAAGAGCATTTATATTTAATGTTCTATACTGTACACTGTACGCAGTAAATATAATAATCTAGTTTGATTCCATTTGTTACAATGGACATTCTTGGTGTGACATACTGTCTGTTTCATTTTGCTTCCAAATTATCCCCTGAGTGCAAGGAATGGCCGGGGTTACCATCCATTGGCGGCGAGGGATTTGAACGCAGGTCAGCAAGATCGCTAGACGAGATCGCTACCGCTGCATCACAAGACGAATATCACATGCTCACGAAGCAGAACGTGAAATGTCATGTTGTGGGTTATAGAAAACATGCATATTGTTATAATTACAGTATATGGCTATTGCGGTGGCCGAGTGGTTAGAGCATCGGACTCAAGACTGTCACGACGGCAATCTGAGTTCGAGGGTTCTAGTCACCGGCCGGTACGTTTGTTCCCTTGGGCAAGGAACTTCACCTCGATTGCCTACCTAGCCACTGGGTGGGCAAACCAGCCCAAGTCAGTGACGGTCCCAGAACTGGGTAACTAGAGATGGTGACTAGATGAAAAAAAAAAAAAAAAAAAAAAAAGGCAACGGCAAACCACCGCTCTAAATTGCCAAGAAAATCATGGAAAATCCATGATCGCCAACGTCCTTGTAGGACTGGGCACTTAAAAAAATGGCTATTGCTTTAACATTGCTTTTCACTATTTACTATAGATATACATATATACATGTGTGTGTGTGTGTGTGTGTGTGTGTGTGTGTGTGTGTCTGTGGGGTACTACAATCTTGTAATTGTGGCTTTTTATGTAAGAACAATTATACTTAGGGTTTTAAAGAAAGTAAAAGCATAACTGACTGAAGCTCTCAATTTATCGACATTAATACCGGAAGTGTAAATAGGCATGATGCTAATAATCATAATTATAAATATAGTTATGAATGTGACCGTAAGGTAGTATAATCACAACAAATTACTGTACAACAGAATAACCCTCAGGCTAGAATGTATAACAAATTAAAAAGATTGCACCTGCGTTAAGCTCTTATTATTAAAGTAAATAAAGACCCAAAGCGCTGGACTTTGTTCAACCCATAAGCGATCCGTTGACTCTCTCAGCAACGCGTTGGCTTCGTCATCTAATGCTTTCAATTTTTAGTACCTGTTTTACAGCGTCGATATTTGAGATACTTCTCTCAATAGAAATGTTTGGGATATACAAAAAAATAGAGTTAATAAAGACAGTCTATGGTCACACCTTAAGATATAATTCTATCAGAGGTTTTTGGTACTTTTCCTGCTACGCCACAAAATACGTCCTCAATATATTTCAAACATCTCCACAGTCCCACGTAATATATATATATATATATATATATATATATATATATATATATATATATATATATATATATATATCATCATCATCAATAACGGTATGCTCATGCTTGAGCAGCCGTGGACCTCTCCACCATCCTTCGCCACTAAACTCGATCTTACGCTTTTCTTTCCACTTATACCATCGACAGCCCGCAAATATCCTTGATATTGTCGCTCAGTCTTGTCTTCGGTTTGCCTCTTCCTCTGTTTCCTATCACTATCCCTGTCAGCAAGTCTTTCTCAATACTTTTACCTCTCATTACATGACCAATAAACTTTAATTTCCTTTTGTTCAAGATGTCCAACAGCCGGTCTTTACAATTTATTTTTCTCAGCACTTCATCATTCGTCTTCTTCTCTGTCCAGCTAATACGCAGTACTCGTCTGTAGCACCACATTTCAAAACTATTGATCTTTTTCTTGTCTATCTACTTCAGCACCCAACACTCAGAACCATATGATGCAATTGGGAAAACTAATGAGTTCAAGAACCTCAGCTTTGTCCGTAAGGTAATGCTTCGGTCTTTCCAGATGTTATTGAGAGCAATTGTGGCGTTTTTGGCAATGGCAATTCTTCTTTTTATCTCCGGTGAATCAGCATATGTATTAGTTAAAACAGCTCCAAGATAAGTGAACTCTTTCCATTTTCCACATCATTCCATTGATTGTAACATGTTCATCATTGTTCATTGCCGGTTATCTTTGTATCTTCATGATCTTAGTTTTCTTGGCATTAAGAAACAAGCCAGCTTGCTTCTCTAACTTTATCTAGTAGTTGTTGTAGTTCAGCGATACTGCTGGCAATCAAAACTATATCATCGGCGTACCTCAGATTTGATATTTTGTATCTTCCAACCATCCACAGTTCCTTCATAATTCTCCAGAGTACCTCTCATAATTGTTTCAGAATATATATTAAGAGGTGCGGAGACAGAATGCAACCCTGTCGCACTCCTTGTTTGACTTCGAACCATTCTGTTAACCCATAAGTGGTTCTTACAGCAGCTTGTTGTTGTCATACTGGTTTTTTTTAGTTGGATGATGTGTTTTGGAAACTTCATATCGTTCATGTTATTCCAGAGGATATCGTGATCAACAGTATCAAAGCTTTCACATAATCGATGAAACACAGGTATAGGTCTTTTGATGTTCTCTGTTTTTCTCTATGATCAATTTTAGATTTAGAATCTGGTTTCTGGTACCTTTTCCAGGGCGAAACCTGCTTGTTCGTCTGCAATTTCCTCTCTTAACTTCAACTTCATTCTTTCAGCAATAATTTTCAACAAAATTTTGCTGCTGTGACTTATTAATGCAATTGTCCTATTATTGTTGCATTGGAGTGCGTCACCTTTTTTAGGTATGGGAGTAAAGATTGATTTTACCCAGTCTTCTGGCCATCTTCTTTTATTCCATATTTTTGTACAGAGTTTGTAGAAGAAGTATTCAACACTTTTCGCCAGCATTCTTAATTAGTTCTGCTGTTATTCATCTATTCTGGGGCTCTTGTTATTCTTTACTTCTTTTATGGCTTTTATAACTTCGTCTAGCAGTGGCGGTGGTTCATCTTCGTTGTCATTGAGTCTAATTAATGTTGTTGTTAGATCTTTATTCTTTTTGTATAGGTTGGAACAATATTGATTCCATCTATCTTTGACTTCTTTTCCATCACATAAAACAAGTCCATCTTCAGTTTTGATAGTGTCCATTGTAGGTTTAAATTTTCGTGTGATGTTTCGTACTCCTTGGTAGAGTTCTTTAGTTGTCTTATTGATAGAACAGTTTTCAATTCTCTGGCAATGTTCATTTAAATATTTTTCCTTATCTTGTCGCAATAATCTTTGAATTTTTGTATTTTGTTTTTTGTAAATTACTTCTTCAACTGGATTATTGATACCCTTTGATTTTAGGCATCTTCTTGTTTCATTTCACTTAGTGTTTTTTTTCAGATATCCAGGGGAATTTGTCTTTTTCTTTTTGGCGATAGTTTCTTAAGCAGTGCTCAGTAGGAGTTCTTTTCCTTCTTCCCACAACTCATTTGGTGTTTTATCATCTTCACATTGATTGAGTATTTCAAATTTGTTTGACACTGTAATTCTGTAATTGTTATCAAGAGTTTTGTAGTCGAGCTTTAGAGGTGGTGTTGGACGCTCCATCTATTTGAGTCTTATTTTAAGTCGATAGTTAGTAGTTGGAGTCACTGTTGCAGTCGGCACCAGGTCTTGTCTTGGCATTTTTTATGCAACTTTTCCATTTTTGGTTCAGCACAATGTAGTCAATTTGGTTGCGTGTTCTTTTGTCTGGTGAAACCACGTGTACAAGTGTCTTGGTGTGGTTGGAACAATGTATTGGCTATAACTAGATTATTTGTACTAAAGAATTCATAAAATCTTTACCTCTTTCATTTATATTCTCCAAGGCCGAATTTTCCACAGGTGTCATTTTTTAGATATTTTTTTTCCTACTTTGGCGTTGAGGTCTCCCATGATTACTTTTACATCTCTGTTAGGGATTGTGTCTAAAGTATCTTGGAGAGAGTTATAAAAATTTCCATTCTTCATCACTTGCAATATTGGTTGGTGCGTAGCATTGTATAATACTAATGTTATGAGGTTTTTGCTTGTATTCTGACTTTTAAAATGCGATCATTTATTGGGCTGTACCCATTAGTGCATTTGCAGTTTTTTTCGCTAGAATCATAGCAACTCCGTGACTATAATTTCTTCTTCTTTTTCCAGAAAAAAGAACTGTCTTGTTTTCTTTAGTTTTGAAACTTCCATTACTTTTCCAATTGGTCTCACTTATTCCTAGTATTTGAATGTTGTATCTATCCATTTCGTTACAGACAGTATGTAATTTACCCATCTCTCATTTTCCTTACGTTCCACGTTCCGATTTTTAATGTGTTTCTTAATTGGACATGTTTTCTTTTATCTTCTTTGTCTTCCAGATGCATGTTTAACATTGTCAGCCTGGTTGCCCACTGACTAACGCGCCCCTTGATAACCCACGCGACGGGCGATGTGGTATGAATTATCATTTCTGTATTTAATCATTGGTGTAGAGGTTTGTCAGGAGAAAATAAAATTTGAGTGGAATCCCCCAGGCTCCTTCTCAACTCGCAATCTCCAACTAACTAGGAGGAACTATCTCTGCCGCTTTAAAACAGTTACACTGTAATACACCAGACATATTATTTGGTGAAACCAGTAATCAGTAGAACTGAAGGTGTTTTCACCAGATATCCACTGCCCTGCTGCCGACAGTTTCACCGCAACCCTGGTATAGGGAGCTAATAGGGTGCTATCCTTGTTCAAGGGAACCCCAGGGTGCAGATTATTGTCTTACCCAGGACAAATATATATATATATATTAATATATTATATATTATATATATATATATATACATATATATATATATATATATATATATATATATATATATATTATATACATATATATATACACACACATATATACATATATATAATATATATATATATATATATATATATATATATATATATATATATATATATATATATATTGCTACGCCAGTGGGTCTTTGTCTCTGTGGAAACATGTGTTTACAGAAGGGCCTGGGCAAACATGACGCAGCTGGCTGTGAGCGGAGGAGCGGAGGAACAAGCCAGGAGAGAGGCAGTTGGGTGCTGCTCCTGTGAAGACCTCGTGTGTGCCCTTGTGACCTGAGATAAACCTGGTGTTGCCCTGTTATAAGCTGTATTGTGCTGTGTGACATGCTGGTTTCCCCCCTGTATTGTGCCTATAGAAAAGTGTACGGGTATATAACTTGTGTAAATAAAGGAAAGACTGTCATTTTGTGTTTACTTCGTGCCCTGCCTCGCCACTTGGCGTTTCCTCTCCTGGTGTTCTGGGACGCTGTGGTGTTCGGTGCCTCTTGGAGCTGTTCAGTGTTCACGACCCTGTATATAACACGCCGTCTGCCTAGCCTGCCTTGTGTGGTGGCAGAGAGACGAGGCGACCGGCGTACAATATATATATTATATATACATATATATACATATATATACATATAATATATATAAATATATAAATATATAATATATATATATCAGGACCACAGTTTCTTTTGGATTTGTTATGACATATTACTGTTTTTATATCCTTTTCTCTTCCAGACGCAGCAGTAATAAAATAAAAAGCCTTGTGCGACGGGAGTTACCCTGGTGTTCGGGCCTCTCGTCATGCTCGGCATTATTCTTTCCTAACGTAAACTATATAGGATAAATATCTGATTTTCAGAATTTTCAGCACTGTACTTTGCTTGCACTTTCGGTGTTTTGAGGCCCAGGGAGGCCCAGTATCTAGTGTGCCCTTTGGGCGCACTTTTTTGTAATGAATTCCTTTCCTCTCTTCCTGTGACTTTTCTAAGCCTACAGGAGCTCCCTTGTGGGCTCTCGTATTCGATTGGGAGTTGGGCATCGATTACCGCCCTTCGCTTGTGCAAGTTTGGCGGTAAGGAGGTGTCTTCCAAATAACTCGATCCCCCTTTGGTACTGGAGACCGCAACCAGATTTCCAGGGGGGTGGGGAAGACGGAAAACTGCCATACTTTCTAATAGCTATTTAGTTGATACCAAGAGTTTTCTTTTTTATCCCTTCAGAACTACGGCCTTGGGCCAAGGGTTTGGATCTGGCCCGAAACCTCAATATGATCGACTCCCCAGCTACCTCTTAACCTCAAGGAGAAGGGACGACCCATGCCACTTCTAGGACTAACTCGACTAGGAACAATGGAACCCCGACCAGTGAAGAACGTGGACGACTTTTTTGCAATCCCTCCAGTTAATGCAAGGCATTTGACTGTCAATGCATGATATTAAAATCGGTCGTTTTTGAGTGTTAGCCCTTCATCAAAAGTCCTTGTTTGTCAATTGGACGGCGATTTTGATTTTGCCCGATACGCTTCAGCAAACTAACAAACTCCAGTGCAATCAGTATCAGTCAGGAGCTAGCGGCCAAGGCCAAAAAAAAATACGGAGTTATAGAAAACGGTTAAGGTATTAATGAATCAGATTAAAGAATTGAATACAGTTCAACAAATTGCTAAATCAACCCGCAAAAGCAGCGCCATGAATAGGATGATACCAAAAAACAATCTGGGTCACACCTCGTCCAGGTGGCCCCTACTAGGACTAGTTTTTGGTTAGTTTCTCGAAACAAGATCAT
>NW_023659660.1:17500-20854 GCF_015228065.2 Penaeus monodon
ACCTTAATGCCCCTTAATATAGGTAAAAAATCTTCATTATTGGCCTGAAATAAATGGGAGTAGAAACAGTCTACCCCTCAGGGTTCCCATGAGGGTAAGAGGTAGACAATTACTCACGGAATACTGTGCCTCCCAGAGACCATTCATGACTGACACAAAGCCAGCCTTTCATCCTTACAGCACAACTCTTACACCTTTAGGAAGTGAACAGAATGGATGATAAAGATGAGAAGGAAAGGAAAGGGGAGAAAAAAAGACCATGTAAAATTAGTTGAGACAAAGGCTGAGGTCCAAGGTATTGGTATGAACAAAGAAAACAGGAAATTTTTGTTACTTGAAGAAGCGTACAATTAACCTCTTCAGTGGATTTTGATAGCTACATTCCTATAGCTATAGCATAAGCAGTAAAGTTATACAAAAGTAGATAAATGGTGTCATGTAGGATTAATGAAAAAGGTAGAAGTATTCAAATTAAGTAGACTTTATTATAATCACTAAGGTTACAGAGCTGAAGCAGTAAACATACGTGTTGGTAGATGGAGCCTCATTCATTACTCTTTGTCGTTCTATGCAACACAGGCATAAGTACATTATCATTTTGAAAGACAAAATCAACATTATGATTAAAACACAAAAATAAACAAAATCAATTATGTTAAAGATATAAATAATGATAAACTAAATCATGACTCCTCAAAACATAGTAATGGAATAGTGAAAGGGAAAGAGAAGGGGAAAAAAACGGACAAAAAGTGGCAATTGAAATACTCAATGAACTGCCACTCATTAAAGCCACTAAGACAGCTTAACATGAGGTACAAAAAACAGCAACGATCAGTAATGCTTCACCTGGTTCCCTTATGGAGTTAAATGCTAATACAAAATGATGCTAAATAAATGACTTGCAAGTTTATTGCTAGCCTAGTATGACCAGAACACAAGCTTGTACTTCCAAGCTTCTTGGTGTGACTAGACACAAGTTTTTTTTCTCTCTCTCTCTCTAAGACTTAGTGTGGACAATACCTAAAATACTTTGCAAGCACCCTCGTACTTAAGCGTAGTCGCAATTTGAGTTTGTTGTGCAAGATGATTATAGAGTTGATTCCTGTCTCGTTTTCTTTCACTGAATCTATATTCAGAAGATCAAAAAAAACAAAAGTACAATAAACTAAAATGAATCATTAACATGTGTCTTTGTCACATTACCATTTCATATACTCAATAATTGAAAATTAAAATCTTTCATGAGGTAAAATCAGGTATTTAACATAAAGTCTGTACATAAACTATGCAATATTAAAGTATTAAAACTAGTAAATATAATATATATATATATGCATAAGCACATTCTAATATTTGTTTGAACATACATACACACAATGTGAACTCGCATAAGTGTGTGCACACGCACATACACACACTGCATAACTATACATGAATATGCACACACACAGACTTTTTTCACTGTATATATGTGTGTGTATGTGTGTGTGTGTGTGTGTGTGTGTGTGTGTGTGTGTGTGGTGTGTGTGTGTGTTGTGTGTGTGTGTGTGTGTGTGTGTGTGTGTGTGTGTGTGTGTGTGTGTGTGTGTGTGTGTGTGTGTGTGTGTGTGTGTGCGCGTGTGTGTGTGCGCGTGTGTGTGTGCGCGTGCGTGTGCGCGTGCGTGTGTGCGTGTGTGTGTGCACGTGCGTGTGTTTGTGTGTGTGTGTTGTGTATTTTGTGTGTCTGTCTGCTTGGTTGTTTACTAAAATCTCTTGAAACAGAATGAAACAGAATTTTATAGAACCCCACAGTCACTCAAATGCTTCTTTTGCACCCACAAGACAATGCATATATGTTAACAAACAAATATAACAATGTATGCCAAGTGTATATACAGTACATAAATCATAAAAATAGGTATACAATTTATCTTCATTGTGTGCACATTGTAAGTGTGTTGGCAGGCATCTCACACCGTGAAAGGGATGATAACTTATATCTACCATCATAACTAATCCTTGTCTTAGTTCTCCCAACCGTACATGCAGTATTACTTTGGTCAAAAGAGCACCATACAAAAATACCAACCCTCCATTCTCCTTATAAAATACCATATGGCACTTCTAATTTGTGCAGCTTCATAGCTTTTGTACTTCCTACAAAAAGAAATGCTGCTGATCAACTTCTTGGAACAAAGGACAGCTAAATGCAAGACTGATCAGCATTTTGTGACAAAAAAAAAAAAAAAAAAAAAAAAAAAAAAAAAAAAATCTGTAATTACGTTACACTGTGTACAAAATTATAAAAAATAATGAAGCAATAAATGTTTAATCTCTCTGTCTCCTTTTAACCTGCAATGACATCTGATAAAACATTTTAGCCTGATATCTGCTATATCAATAATACACGTGTTTCTCAATCATATTTGCCTTTGGATACATGATCAGCCCTAATATATACACTACCAGGTTTTTCAAATGCTTTACAAATCAGATGTACAAAATTTTAATCATCACTGTACTGTGAGCTGAACTTTACTATGATTCATCATGTTAATTCAATAATTTGGTAAAATATCAACAGGAAAATCCCTCACATCTGTTGTCTCTCATAGTTTTGGTAATAAGAAAATTTATATTAAAACCCTTGGAAAATTAGTTTTAACTGCACTCCATACTGATACTTAATTTTCCTTTTCTTGTAATATCAATGATACGTATAATGGAATCATCTGAAAGGACATCACTTTACTGCAAGACTTCTTTCTATTCCACATGCACATTCGCACAAACACAAGGCACACAAAATGGCAAATTCTGTGTGCATGAGCATCTATGTGGATGTGCACTCATTCACTCACTCCCTCACTAATAATAAAGTCATCAGTATAAAAAAAAATAGGGGGGGGGGGTCTCAGCAAATCTTGCTTAAATTGGTCCCACACATTTCACCATAAGACAGCTGTATTAGGAATGATTATCTTGCTGCATCATAGCCATACCTTTAAAAATTAACACCATTTTATCAAATGACACTGCAAATGAAGCCAAATTACACACCCATAGGCACACACATGCATTCCCACTAACTATACATTACAAGGCTCCTTAACTTACACTAAAGCATGTGAAGGATTCGCATATAAAAATATCAATGTCTTCAATGACCCTTCGCACAAAATCACAATCTTATATTATTTTTAAGGAAAACACAAACAATAATCACCCGAACCGTAAGACAAGAAACAAAAATACACCATTAGACATCACTAAGCTACTTAAATGCCTTAGGAATCTTGGCTAAGCAATTCAATCAGAGGCTTATAACAGAAAAAATGGGGTACGAAACAAAAAAAAAGTTTTGGTTAATAA